>NW_010972787.1:8622735-8623474 GCF_000737465.1 Haliaeetus leucocephalus
CCCAACGGCCGCGCCCCAACGGCCGCGCCTCAGCCCCTCAGCGCAGGAGACGGACGGCCCCGGCCCCGGCCCCGGGCGCTTATTACCTGCTCTCCGCAGCCCGGCGAGCACCTTCTGCCTCACGCACTGCCGGCGGGGCGCGGAGGGAAGACGGCGGCTCCAAACGGGGAAAGCGGCCGAAGTAGCGGCAGCGCTCCCCCCCGCTTCCCTCCGCCCTCCTCCGGCGACCACCCGCCTTAGAATCGCAGGAGCTGCCGCAGAAAGCGGCTCACGCTGCCTTTGTTACGCCTCCCCTGGCCGGAGCGCGCTGCTGGGAGAGCCCGGGCTGCAGCTGCTTCGCCTTTCTTCTGCTGACTGCCGATTGCAGGGATTTGCATTAGCCCGGCCCTCATTGAAATGCGGCTCTTCACACCAGCCTCTCCCCGCCGCTCTCTCCGGAGGGCGGCGCCGCCGCCATCTCCCCCTCTCCCGCCGTCTCCCCCTCTTCTCCCTTCCCTCAGCCCTGCGGGGCGACCGCCGGAGCTGCCCCCCCTCCCCGGGCAGCGCGGGTTCCAGGGGAGCCCGCTGCCCCGCTCTGCGACCCCCGGGCGAGGCCGGGCTGGGACGGCGGGCGACGCTCCCGCTGGGCTCCCCCTGAGGTAAATTCTGGGCCGCTGCCTGCCCGCCGCCCCCGGGCAGCCCCGGCCGGTGAGAGGTGCCCGAGCCGTGCGTGGCGGGGGGGGGGGCCGGCCCTGCGGGG
>NW_010972787.1:8623484-8631006 GCF_000737465.1 Haliaeetus leucocephalus
CAAAAAAAAAAAAAAAAAACAAAACCGCTTTTGGAAGTATTTTTACCAAGCGTGTCGCTCGGCGTTTCTACGAGGTTGGCCTGGTCCCGAAGTATGGGAGGCCCGCCCGGTCCCCAAAGCTCCCCGACAGGGCTGGGTGCTGAAGGTGGGATTGACGTGGAATTTGGGGGCTAAAACTGGAGCCAGGCTTCCTCACGCTGCTCGCTTAGTTACGGCTGACCTCGGAGGTGACTAGCCTCCATAGACGCTACAGTTTTTTTACTCTTAAATTTCCCAGAAGGTGAATTCGCCCAAAGGTGTCTCAGGCTTCACCTGACTGACTGGCTCCTCTTATGCCCAAGCCCCTCAGGTCTGGGAGCACCTTTGCTAAGTCAGCCTCCACACAAAAATTCAGCCGTAACTGATGCTTTCTCTTCAAAGGCTTGGTTACTCTTCCTTTTAATATAAAAATCTCAGTGGTTAAAACACTCTCGAGGTGAAGGACCTGGTTCGCTTTCCTTTGTGCGACAAAGACTTCGACTCTCTTCTGCTTGTCAGGTAAACAGCCCACAGTCCAGGGGGACACGGATGGGAAGAAAACACAGTCTGTCCCTTCTGCTGAAGCTGCTCCACTTTGTACTCTGAAGGAATTAAAAATGCATTAGATCAGAGAGAGGGAATTAGTCTGTAACCTCGTGGTTATGGCACTTGGGAAGGACAAAAGATGGCTTTGTGTGTCTGTATTACGGACCATTTATGTGTTTTATATCCATAAATCCAGAAACAATCAGTGGAGTAGGGACTTAAGCCCGGGGTGCCCTGCTGCCAGTGATAGACCTCTAATCAGAACAGAGGCTCCTGCTTAATCTGTCTGAAGGCAAATGAAGCCTTCAGTCTACAAAAACTGTAAGAGGCTCAAAAGAAGAACGGGATGGAGCACTTCCCTTCTTTTCTTTTCCCCTAGAATAGTCCACAGATAGGCTTTTAGGAGACAGGAGATTCCCTAAAGGAGAAAAATTAATTGTTGCTGTGTCTTCATTGTCTTGGAGGAGTGCTCTGATCACAGAAACAGGAGCCTTCTGGCTACACTTGTTTCCTTAGTTTTTGAAAGTGTAACAACAAGCACCTAAAATCTTCAGGAAAGCTCTGCTCAAAAGAGTAATAGCATTAAAATACCTGAATACCAAAGAGATTCAGAATTCAGTGTACAACTCTGTCCTCAGCATGCTCTTACCACCCAGCTTAGTTTTTGTTGATCTTGTTCTCAGGCACTTACTTAATTCTTCTCCTGTGGTCAATGGGGACCTTACTAGAGATCGTCATTTTTCAAATGCAAGTTCCTAAAAATTGAGCACCTCCGCATTGACTATTTCACCAGCTATATTGCTTTTCAGTCTATTGCTTTTGAAAATCTCTTTGTTTGTGTTTAGCTGTAATAGATATGGCGATATTGGTCATGGTATATTTGATGGGAGAATGGAAACTAATTTTAAAAGAATTCTGCTAATCTTGCATTAAAATTCTACTCTTTAAACCACTTCATTTGTAGGTCAACAATCAAATAAAATATTCATGACAGTCTTAAATGATAAGAAAAACTAGGAGATCACAAAGATTAGAGATGGAAAAGACTATCATGGTCCTGACGAAGGATTGTTCTTTAACATTCTTCAGTGCTGTTTTGTCCAGTTCATTTTAAATATCTCAGGTAATGGGGCTTCTACTTCCCAAAGGAGACATCTCTTCAAAGTTGAATTCCTCCAATTATAAGGAATTTTTTTTCTGACGATCGGGTTAATGGAAGTTTCTTATGTTTCAGCTCATTACTTTAGCTATAGTGCCCTGTGTTCACGTACATAATTTATTTCTCCCATTGGTGTTTACATCTCTCTGACATGTATTATTCACGGCTAGCCTAAGTGTGCAAAATATTTCACAGATGTTCAAGAAAGACCTTAATTCTGATTATGTTAAAAAAACCATAAAGCTCAAAAGAAAAGAATACGATATAAAACAATACTAAAGTATAAACCCAATAGGAAAGTATCTTTTAAAATTTATTATTTTGTTCATTTACAGTTTTGTTTAACATGAAGACATAACGCAATATTGTACCGTCTATTTGCCTTTGTCATGCACTCTTGCTGTGCTTTTCTTTTTAAAGCACTTAAAAGATACTTTTCCTTCACCTTTTCATGTGTTTGTCCTCCACCTAAATTAAAACAATGCACTTCTAAATAGAAACAAAGCTTCTGTAAATTGTTTCGACAGTTACGTAGTCGCCCCGTTAAAAGAGCATACTGTTTTGCTAATACAAAACTGTCTTTCCTCGTTGGACAGACTTTGGAATATTGTGTCTTTCCAGAGCCCTCTGTAACGCAACTTTGTAAACCACAATACAGTCAATTCTTAATCCCACTTTGGATAAAGTAAGCAACTTGGACTTCTCCTCTCTGTTACTGTTAATCGGGTTTTTCAGATCTAACAGCATTCCAACAGTGCTTTTCTGAACATTTCCAATTTTTAAACACCTTTGTCAAAAGTGTGCAGTAGAATTGGATACAGTTATGTCACCGCCCAACACTCCTGTATCTGAAGGCTCTACCAAATGCCTTGGAAATTTGTTCTGGGAGCTTCTCTTTAGTTGGCTAACCACTGTGACCCCTAAATCCTTTTCAGAGTCACTGCTTTCCAGGACACAGTCTCCAGTCTTCTAAACGTGACCTACATTCTTTGTTCCTGCTGAATGACCTTGCATTCAGCTGTCTCAAAAAAGCACGTTCAAATGATCCTGGCTTACTAAAGGATGTCAGTTTCCCTACAGAAAAACTGTTTTTTCTTTGCATTATTTAGTGCTTTATGCATTTTATGTCATCTGCAAATTTCACCATTAATGCTGTTAAGTATTTCTTCAGATCACTCATAAATTTATGTAGTAGCAGAGGACAGCATTTTCTAAAACGTGGGGCTCAATCCCCCAAGGCAGCGGTGTCAAGGGTGTGTTTAGAGCTCATCCCACTTCGAATCAGATTGGCGCTCAGCTCTCGGGATGCCAAAGCAGGCCAGGGAACCGGTGCTAGCGCGGCGGCGGCATATGCCCGTCTCGGCAAACAGCCCGTGCCAGCTCCCAGCAGGGATCTGAGCAACTGGAGCTGCACCAGCCAGCTGGGCACTGCGGAGGCATGGGGTGGGCTGGCAGAGTCCTGGCACCAGAAACGCTTTGGGAAAACCTCGCTCTGAAAAAGCACAGACAAATTCCTCAAGAATTACCCGAGGGATAATGATTAGCTGTTTATAGTTACTTTTGGAGATCTGTCATTTAGCTGGTTTTTAATTAATTATTACGTGTTACACTGATTTTGTATAATGCTAATCATTTAATTAGATTGACGTACTGCTGTATGTCTGTTGCTTTACAGAAGCGTATGTCGATGCAGTCACCTTTCTCAATCATATTTGGCAATCTCACCCAGAAGTCTACCTAATTTAACATGCTCATTGGCACTAATTACACAATCTCTCTCTGTATTGATTACATCACGTATCAGGCCTTCAGTTATTTTACCTGCTACTGATTCCAGCATAGCTAGGATTATATAATCAAGGTCCTATTTTTTTGTGTTGTCCAAATCCTACTGTAACCCTGGCTTTATCCAGGTTTTTAATAGTTCTTTGATATTCTTTAATTTCTTGAATAGCAACGTTAATTTTAGAGTTAAACTACCTGTGTATTAAAAATTATTTACATATTATTTTAGGCAAAAACATATGGCATTCATGACTGGGGTGGGACTGCATTATGCAGAAATATTTGTTGAATACTTCACTCTCTTCTGCATTGTTATGGACAATTTCAACTGTTCTAATAACAGTTCAGCTGCTTCTCATAACAGACCTATGATTTTGCTAGGATTAATTTTGTTCACAATATATTTTTTTTTTAATTCCTCTTTGTCCTTAGTGTTTCTGGCTGTAAAATTTCTCACTGATGATTTCTCATATGTCTGTTGTTGATATTTCACTTGTCCAGATTTACAATAATGAGTAAATAAAAAGTTTTTGCTATATTATCTGTCCTTCTGTATTTCTCCTCAATGAGGATATTTTTAACAAAAGACAATATCCTATCTAACTGCACAACTGGATTTTTGAATCTGGTAAAATCATTCACTGTTAAAGACTCTTTTTTTTGTCTCATATATTTGTTTATCACTGACTTTTTCAAGAAATTCATCCTTTTAAAACAGACTATAGACCAGGACTTAACTCTCTTTGCGTACAGCAGATATAATTCCATGCTGGTCATTGGATGAAACAGTCTTAAAGTTATTTCTACATGTTTGTCCACTGGAAAGAGGTCCCACTGTAAAGTGAACACGTTTTGTGTTGGAAAATTATGGTATTTAACTTTTTGATACTCTGTGGATATTTTAACTATGTCAACAAAAGACCTCCAGCATGGTTTGTCAGATTTACATCTGTTAATTTTTTTTTTCTTTCAAATGCTGTTGAGATGTTTCAGATACTATCATTTCAAATATTATGAAGGGCATGTTTAAAGAGCTGTTTGTCTGATTTGATTTGCTTGCCTGTACTGGTTAACAAATTGAACCTAAGAACCTGTCATTTGGGATTATCAATTATAAATTAGCTATCCATGTGGCAGGCCAAATCCTACCTGTGAAACAACTCCATTCGTCTCCAAAATATTCTCCATCACCATGTAGTATAGCAAGATAAATATCTGAGTAAACTGTTACTATAATCTTCCTCCTCTCCATGTTGCCAAGAAGCTGAATTAGAATAATTCTGAAGTGCAGGATCTGAATTCTTGCTGGTCTTTGGTTCAGACTAATTAAAGTAAATTGATATTCTTTGCTGACTGCTAACCTTTGGCAGAAGCATTTCAAATAATTTAGAATATGTATGTTCACAATAACGTCAACTCAATCTCAGTAGTATTCACATGCTCTAAGCTGAGGATTTGGGGAGTGTCTTTTTCATTTTGAGAGAAAGCTGGAATGTTTTATGAATATAAATGCACAGACTGCACACGGTTTTTGGAATGACCTAAGAACAGCATATGTGGTAGTTTCATTTACCAGTGTTTTAAAAATAAGTTAGAGGGGCTGGGGTTGGGAATGAATTTTTACAAACACTATTTTTAAAAAGATCCTGCTTCCCAAAAGAATTCAGAGGGTGAATTTCTACACCACCTGTTGGCACTTTTGAAGTAAATCCCCAAATAATTCTTTTGCCACGCGGGTCTTGTCAGTCAGAAGAGGCTTGGAACATCACAGTAGCTGAGGCAGGATTTTGTGAGAGGGAGGGATAGACCTCAGCTCATTCTCAGGAACGTAATCAGCCAGTGTCTCCCAAATCAATAAAGGATGTGTGAGGGCAGTAAAAAGGAAACAATGGGGGAAATCTCAGGTCTTTCAAAGAGGAGAAATGAAGTGGGAAGACATCAGTGACCGGGAAGGTGTCTCAAATTGTCGCTGTATAGGAGTATTTTTTTCACCACCTAGATGCCGGTTTTTGTGATGCACTGGCCATGCAAGGTTGTCAAGCAGTGTCTGCTGGGTTCCACACCTCCTGTTACAACCAGAATCAGATCCTTTGGGCAGCATGTATCTCTTCTGAGTGAGGATTTTGATGCCATCCTCTCCCGCAGTTCATTCGCAGGTTAGGGGCGTAAGGCACTGGCTGTTGCTTTAACTAGACTACCACTTCTCTCCTCATGCAGGTTGTGTCCTATGGAGGGATCCTGGTCTACTGCTTACGTGGTCTGAAAAGGCTCCTTTACTTGATGGTCCTTCCACTTGACCACCCTATGGCTAAGCACAGCAGCAGGTAGAATTGATTTTGTGACATTTAGTTAAAGATTTATCTACATTATGGCTGCAAATCCAATTCTCGTTAATTTAGAGGAGATTCAGCCTCCAAACTATCATGGTAATGTTAAAGATTTCAGCCTGACTGTCTAATACGATTGCTGCACAGATAAATAGTATTTTTTTTAAGATGCTGAGCAACAAATAATTTTATCTCCAAATTATTGAAAATATAAGGTCTAGAGAAGTACTCTTCAATAACATCTCTGTTGATGCCAATTCAGGTATGCTTAGCCACCATAAGGTTGTGCACTGCTGTAAGGCTCATCAGGTAAAAGACAAACAATATGATCACAGATACCAATCCTAAATGCCTTATTGCTAAAGGAAAAATTAAGGTAAATATACAGGCAGTAATACTTTTATGTCTCATAGGGCAGACTGCTTTAATTAGCAATGATACTGTAAGTAGTTGTGACTCTTGTGGTAACATGTCTCGAGGTAAAAATCAGATTGAAGTGTAATATTCCCACAGTCATCACAGATTGTGTCAGGGACACACAGATAACCAAAATAAAGAGGAAGAAGAATGAAGGTTAGAGACTGTCTTTGAGGTGAACTAAACAGCTAGTAAATGGAGAAAGCAAGTAAACATAACCAACAGTCTTCTCCCCTTCTCCCAAAGAAAGTAATTAAATGCCTAAAACCGGACTCAGACTTTAGAAGCCTAAATACAAAACTGAAATCTGCCCAACACACTACCCTGCTGGACAGTTCCAGGTACCTCCAGTTCTACTGCACCAAACTAGAATTATCCCAAAGTTCATAAAAAAATTGACCTTGAAAACTCTTCAGCCAGTCTAAATGACAATGATCTGGAATGATTAAAAATTATATATCTTTAAGAGCTGCTATTTAGCATTACCCATTAGAAAAGGTAAGGCAAAAGCTCTGGGCTGGGGTAGTGTCGTGGTTTAAACCTAGCCGGTAACAAAGCACCATGAGGCTGCTCGCTCACTCCTCCTCCCCAGCCCCAGTGGGATGAGGAGAAAAGAAAGAAACGCTCGTGGGTGGAGATAAGGACTGGGAGGGATAGCTCACCACTTATGGTCACGGGCAAAAGACGGGCTCAACTTGGGGAAAAACCAAAATCAGTTTAATTTGTTACCAATCAAATCAAAACAAGGATAATGAGAAATAAAACCAAACCTGAGAACACCTTCCCCCCACCCTTCCCTCCTTCCCAGCTCAACTCCACTCCCAGTTTCTCTCCCTCCTCCGCCCGGCGGCGCAGGGGAACAGGGGACAGGGGCTGGGGTCGGTTCCTCACCCCTTGTCTCTGCAGCTCCTTCCTCCTCAGGGGGAGGAGGACTCCGCACTTGGCCCCTGCTCCACCGTGGGGTCCCTCCAACGGGAGAAAGCGCTTCACCAACTTCTCCAACACAAGTCCTTCCCATGGGCTGGAGTTCCTCACGAACTGCTCCAGTGTGGGTCCCTTCCACGAGCTGCAGTCCTTGAGGCACAGCCTGCTCCAGTGCGGGCTTTCCCATGGAGTCCCGGCCATCTTGGGGGGCATCCATCCCCCTGCTCCGGCGTGGGCTCCTCTCTCCCCGGGCTGCAGGTGGGCATCTGCTCCCCCGCTCCCTTCCATGGGCTGGGGGGGACAGCCTGCCGTCTGGTCTTACCACAGGCTGGGGGGGGAGCATCGC
>NW_010972787.1:8631016-8689176 GCF_000737465.1 Haliaeetus leucocephalus
ATCCCCTCCCCTCCCCTCCCCTGCCCCTGCCCCTGCCCCTGCCCCACTGACCTCCATACCTGCACAGGGGTTCCTCTCACATCCCACTCCCCTCTCCACTGCAGGTTCCCCTCTTAAATCTATTCTCCCACAGGTCTTACCACCGTCACTGATGGGCTCAGCCTGGGCCAGAGGCAGGTCCGGCTTGGAGCCGGGGAAGCTTCTAGAAGCTTCTCACAGGAGGCACCCCTGCAGCCCCTCCCACACTACCGAAAACCCCACCACACAAACCCACAACAGGTAGATAGATGTCTTCTGTAATTTTAAAGCTCTGTGGATTGTCAGCTCAGTCCTTTGGTAAGGAATAGGGCCATTGTTATCTATACAGTAACTGTGCTTTTGTGGGGAAACTAATGAGGCCTGTAAGAGAACAGGGTAGCTAGCAGTTTTGCATCACCAGGTAACTCTTCTTCTGCTTGTCCATGTGGTTACATCTTGAAAGTTTAGATGCAGTCAACATGAAATATATTCACAGATAGTCTTAAACGTGAATTTTGATAAAAAGAGGCTGTTACCGTTAATAACCGGAAAGCATTCAAACACAAACCTTAAGATTACATTCAAACCATTGTTGATAGGAAGGAAAGTAGTATTAAGCAAGTTAATCCACATGCTCTTAGATGGTAACAATGCGAAACCTAATTTGCCATGAAAGTGGAATTCAGAGTCTCCTGTTTTGAAGAACTAATTAATTTTGCCTTAGTACAGGAAAGTTTAGTGTAACAAATCCCTTGAAAATTTATAAAGGGCTGTTTTACATAAACAGAATTATACCTCTTTATAGCTTTAAAATAAAGAACCTTAAATCATGCGTGGTTTAAGTTTGTGAAGCTTCAGTAAAGCAAGTCCATGTGGAAAACCAGCATTTTTAAGCTTAACATTTAATTGATCATATTGCAGTAGATAGTGACATTAAAATTTCTCTTTTCTTTCTTCCCTTTTGGATGGTGTGGGCCTAGGGGAAACTGCCTCCAAACAATTATTCTTGTTTTGTCTCCTCACTTTAATCTTACCAGGGTTATTACATTTAGAATTATCTGAACAACAGAAAACTTACTTGTCAGTTTAAAAAATGGCTAGTTTTTCTGATGCTCTGGAATGCCATTGTGGATGGAATCAGATCTTAAGTAGACATGTGGAGCTACCATGGACCCAGAAGCTCTCATGGAAGCTAGTTTCAACCATTTTTCAATCTTGTTAATTACACAGTTATCAGAGAAGAGGAAGATCTTTTCTGTTATTTCATATGTCAGGTTTCTTTTCAAGTGTTTCTAATTCCTTGATTAGATTTCCCTTGTCAGAGATCTCTCATAGTGATGTCAGTATTTCCATGGTAAATCAAGGTTCCCCTGTAAAGCCAGGTGACAAACTTAAACACTCATTTCTCACTTCATAACACTGCTGTCTAGTGTGATGATAACATCTCACTTTTCTAAGCGGTAAGTTATTTTGGGGGGTTGAAGAGTGACCAAGGTCATGGTTGCAGGGAAAGCTTCAGCTAAACATTTTTTTGGTCACTCCGAGTCTGCCTTTATTTATCCTCTGTGGAATCTCACAGTTCTCCTGTCCCTCAATCAGGCTCGGAGCTGAAGTACTCCATTTAATCTTCCATGACTTGCCCAAAAGGCTGGATGAGTTTGAGTACCTTTGGGACTCTGTATCTAGTAGACCTGTCAAGTGTCACACAGTAAAACAGATTCTGCCTCTCCTCTTCAGTTCTGTCTGCAGCTGATGCATTCATCCAGCGTAGCACTTTGCTCTCCTGCTCTGACTGCCGTGTTCCTCAGACGACATCCAAGCTCTGCAGTTCCTTCCCTCCCTCCCTCCTCTCCATCACGTGCTATAAGGTGCCAGACGCATCCCACATCATACACCAATCTGTAGTGCTCTCTCGTGCACAGAAGAAGATAATTAAGGAATGCATAAAGATATGAAATCTTGCTAAAAACAAAGTATTGTTCACTTTGCAGAAGAAATAAAGCTTTTAGAGAGAATTATTTTAAAACAATGTAAAGATCTGTTTGTATTACTTTAAGACCTACAGTTTTGTGATGGTCATCTATGAAGCCTCAGTTTTATCCAAATATCCCAAAAGTGTTGACTATGTCTCAGTTTTGTTCTTGTAAACTTGCTCTTGCCTCCATCTTACAGGGTCCTTTTTTTACCCTGCTATCATTCCTTCAGCCTGTGTTCTAAAGCTTTGGCCCTTCTGGTCTTGTCTGCTCAGCAAGAGTCTTCAGGGCCTATGGTTCTAGCCATTGACCCTTAACAGCTTATATGTTTGTTAGAGTAGCTATATTGAGACAATTTCTTCTCTTCCGCCTGTCTCCTCTGGCAGAGTGCTGCCAGATCAGTCCTAATATAGCAAGCATACCATTAACCAAGCAATACACATAATCTCTCTCAGAACAGCACTAAATTTAACATGGTCATTAAAAAATGCTGCTAGGGATTCATCTCAAAGACCTGTTACTATTCTGCTGCCTACAAAATAAAAGACTAGCACACCATCTTAATTATGCCAAAAAATTATGAGTTACAATCAGAGGCTCTTAAGATACATTTACTCCAGAAACTGAGGGGAGCATATGAAAAGGGGAGGGAATTAAAATGAAGTTGCTAATAAAGCTGAGATTTTCCTTACTATGCACGTTACCATGTCAACCTGAGTTATGCAGCATCACATTTGAGATCTATTCAAGACCCCTTCAAAAGCTTAGCAACTAACCAGGATGTTATAGATGGATTTTTCAGCTGATTTTGGCATCTTTTGCATGATAAATGCTGCTTAACCACATTCTTTTTCTGGTTTAATATAAAATACAACTGAGCAAATGTTTAATTATATCCATGCAGATGGTTTATTATGTAAGAGATAATTACTTGTCCCACTTTGAAAGTACTAAACCATGCAGAAAACATGAGGCTCAATCATTTTAACACGGCAAGTAACTTAATATAAATTATTATTTCTTGCACATAGCAGGGAAAAACATGCAACCTCAGTATCCTGTGTACGTATTAGTTTCAGATGGTTTAACTATGATTCTTTTAAGTTAGTATGTGAATATTTCCTCTGTTCTAGCTTCCTTCTTAAAGTCAGCATAGCTTTCCACTGCTGTCTGGCAGCAGTGGAAAGCCTTTTATTGAAAACTGAAGCAATGTAAAATTTGCCAGCTGATCCTTCAGAAGAAAAACCCACTTTTCTTTATACTTAAGTACTTAAATATATATAATGGCCTTTAGCATTTTTAGTTTGCTATTTAAAATATCTTACATATGTTATGAGGATCATTGGTTCCAGTTTCAGCATCTTAGATTTGAGGATTATAGAAGCTGGTATACAACAGAAGTTGGTAGACAGCAGCTGTTGAGGAAATACAACATTTTTACCTGTTTCCCATGTTAGTTGAGCTATTTAAATATGTTTTGAGGAACAAAAGGTGCAGAAAAAATGCCTCAAAAGCAAGATAAAAGTATCAGCCAGGAATTATTTAAATTTGCATTCTTAGTAAAGAAGCTAGAATTTTTTTTTTTTTTTTTTAGTAAAACACTGTATCAAACCTGCAGAAGGGAATAAATCCAGAAGAATTGATAAATCCATTGCGCAATACAATGATAATCAGTTAGCTAGGTGAAAGTGACCGATAATGTAAAAGTGATTAAACACAATTTATCATCAGATGCAGAAAGTTCTGTCATACTTAAGAGAGATGCTGAAAAAATTGTTCCCAGAGCAGCAGAAAGAATCAAGTTCAGTTGGTAGAACATCTTGCCTATATTGATTCTTTGATGTCCAATGGTGAATGAGCTTCTTAACCTTTTCCTCAGCACGGACACAAATACCCTTTCTCTCTACCCAGCTGTCTAATTTCATAACATTTGAAGGAATTCGGCATACTCAAGCTCTCTCCTCTTGTCCAATTCGATTACAGTTTCCAGTGGTTGCAAGTGCTCAGGAGGCAGCTGATGGATATGGCTTCCTCACCAGGGGCAGCAGGCTGGCAGTGATCCTCCAGAGAGCCTGAAGAGCCTCTGGGGAAGGATGGATGGTCCCCACCTTAGCACTGCCAAAAACATATTGAAAGTTCAAACAACAAAATGTACATGCTTGGGTTGCCAGTACTTGCTCCGTGCTTTAGAGGAGCTAATTTTGAATTGAGCTTCACCGAATTTTCTCAGTTTCATATCCTTAGAAACCAAAGGTAAACCAGTGCAGAAAACCTCTGTCTTGGCAAATGTCTGCCAGGCACATCCATATATGCAATGCCTGCGTGTTCCTTGGGCAACTCAGCATATTCTCCAAACACCCATAATCTTAGCAGGAAAATCTTCTTATGCTACTTCATATTCCAGAATGAAAGCAAGACAACAGAATAATCAACACTGTCCTCTGGCTTGCTGAAGTTACGTTACATTTATAGGCAGATAGCATGCAGGAGCACAGTCCTACTGCCTACTAGTTACTCAGAAAGGTCATTCCTGATGTGGTTTCCAGGGATCCCAGATTTTATCTGATCCCTGGTGATGCTGGATACAGAAACAGTCCAGCAAACAGTGGGTATCCATCTCAACCCAGGAGATAGATACCCACAAGTTTTGTTTTCTGTTTTCTCCCCTTTCCATTGGCAAAAAGAAATAGGGAACAAGAGGGAAATGGAAGCAAAGGGCAAAGGTGGAATAGAAGGACAGAAAAAAATAACGTAATTACTCTTCAGTTGTGTGAATAGTTTTGAAAAATGTACCTATAGCAAAATATGTGGTTTTGGCAGGCTTATGAGATAAAATAATACTGTTAGAAGGTAATCGATAATACTATCAAATACTGTTGATAGTTGTATTTTGCAAGGGAGCTGAAGTGTCCCTAAACAAACTAAGGCTGACCTCCATAATAAGATGGATACTTGAGCATCTGGGATAAAAAGTGCTTTTTCCTCTTTTCTCATTAAACAGGGATTGCTTCATTGTTGCTGGACATACATAGTGAGTCCTCCAGCCTCCCCACTGCCACATACTGTATAGTGCAAAGCTGGAAGAATTGCCCTAGATTCAGCATCTTTTCTGTGGTTCTGGCTGTGTAAGAAGCCATGAAAACTGCAGGAAACAATGTCGTAATAGCGATTTTCCTGAACTCCCTGCAGAGTTCATGGCGCTCATACTTTTTCATTCTCAAACTGGAGAGGAGACACAAAGCTTCTGGGTGAGAAAGGATAAAACAAGCACAAAGCTGGGTGAAGAAAAAGAGGAAAAAAGGTAAAGATAGACCTTTAAAATATATGCTGCATGTTAGAGTATTATGACTGTGTCTGATGGTAATATGTGTATAAAAAGTCACTGGTCTTATCAGTGGGAATGTGTGCTGTCATATATATCTGCTATCATATGCTCTCACAGCTATGTGCCAGATAAAATTAAAATCGTGAGTACAGGTTTTAAAGAGCACTAATTACTCCCCTGACTAAACAAGTCAGTCCCACTTATATTTCACAGTGTGCCAACTTAAAGCAATAAGGTGCAGTATGTTTTCCAAACTGTAAGTAGAGCAAGTTTATGTGATGATACCGTAAACAAATAATGTATCTGATTTTTTTATTATAAGACAATATAGCTTAAAATACTTGCTACTCTCCCTTAGGTACATGAGGAGTCCCTGCACATTTTCCCACAAGTAGAACCCAGCAGAACAAAAGCAGAACAGGTATATTCCCGGATTTAAGAAAAGTTAGATAAGTGTATGTGCTGAGAATTGAGGGACTGTATATCTATATAGCAAAGGGGGGGGTGATTGCCATGTCAGAGCTGAAAGGAAGAAACAGGCTGCTGTGTTGAAAACTGAGGGGGAGAATGGTTACATAAAGACGAAAGACAAGGTACTGCCTACAAGCCAGATATAAGAGTATATACTTTGGGGAGAATTGGTGATAATGAGACAAACAGGAAAAGGAAAGGCTATATACATACACCCAGGTACACCCATCAGACACACTGCAAAATAAGACAAGGGAGGTTAACTGTTTAGTGTTTGTACAGACCCTCTTATATTGTATATCCTAGCCTCTCCATCCTCTTTTTCTTGTGAGTTTCTTATGTCTTTTCTTTTTCTTGGACAGAAGAATGAGCTAAAATGTAGGAAATCAAATTGCCTTGTTTTTAAAAAAAATAGAAATACATGGCACCACCCTTAAAGGGAATTTAGCCTATCCCAAGCAAGCATAAATCTACCTCTCAGAGAGCCAGGGTTAGACCTGTAACGTATATAACATACCTGCTCTTTGAGAGGTACAGCCCATTGGTTTCTCAGGTTTTCATTTGAAAATGTTTGCCATGGTGTGATTTGTGCAATACTTGGCAAGCATATGTTTCCTATCTTAACATTGTTAAAGAAAAGACTGCCATTTATTGTATGATACAGTATAGTGCAGTGGAGAGAAGGTACAGTGCTGACCCTTTACATGTGACTGTAATACAAAATGGCATATAAATAATCCTTAAAAGCTGAGGGGGAATGTAATTGGCCACTGGGTATAAGATACCATTTTTCTTCTTAGTCCCAGTTTAGATTTTAATCAGGCAGTTCTTACTCTTGCAATTATTAGGTTATGTGTAGAGTATTAAGGCATTTAAAAAATAAACCATTCTATTATACTAGCAATTGGAAATTGGCATTAGCTGTTAATCAGACCAGTAGTCTGTGCAAATTACAACTGTGTGGTAATGGGAAAAAGGGGTGTGTGCACATTCATCTCTGCCTCTCCCTACTAAGTGCTCTGGAAACCCTATTGAGACAAAATGCCCAGGCTTTAGCAGAGGGAACATAGTTGTGTCTTACCATGACCGGTGGAAGGCAAACCCTTTACCCTTCTGATGACGCAGTTCTGAGTTAAAGGACTCCATACGATATGATCCAGGTCTGTCTCAAGTAATGACAAACAGCACTTTCTCGGCTTAGTTTCTACCATGGATCCTCATAAAGCTTTAATCCTTCAGCTTGTCCATCACCCTGCTGTGCCTCTGTGGTCCTCAGGTATTGTCTAATTGTTTCTCTTGCTTCTATCATCCAGGTAGAATACGGCAGTGCAGGGTTCCTCTGCATCCTTGATGGCAGGCTCAGAGGGTCTCTGCTGCCTTCTGGGCAGACACAGGTCATCATACAATAAAACAAAGAACAGTGATGACAGGTCTAAATACTGTCTCATTTTACCCCAAAAGGCCAAATGAAAACTAAGTAGGAAAGGAAAGAAAGTCCCCGATCCACCCCTAAGGATTGTTGTTACAGTCCTTGGTTATGAAATTGCAAGGACCAGAGGGGTTTCTCTGCAGATTGCATTACAGATTGCATTACAGATTGCTATGAAGTTTCTTCTAAAGAACTTTTCTGAATGTTTTCTTTCTAAAATTGGTTTTGAAAGAGAGGTGAGGAGATATGTTTTATATTCATGTCTAATGTTTCATGTTTTATCTTGACCGCAGCTGCAAAAAGGTATCATCAGACTGAAGATGTTTGCAAATTAATATTGCTGCTGATCACGTTAATTATAAAAAAAATCAAGTCAATTCCCTTTAGACTTGAAGCACCTTCCCCAGTAAATACAGATATTGATGTTTCATCTTTAGCTAGTGATGGAAGGACTGCTTAGGTGGGGAATCTGTATCATGAAAAGGTTTGTTTTCTAAAAGTGAACAAAGAAGCAGTTTCTAAAGCTCTAAAACACAAATAGAGAACAAATATTAGAGGGGTGAGATGAAGAAGACATCCAAAAGGAGAGCTGAGCGTGGGTGACCTAGACTGACTAATACAGGACAGATAATGCAATTCTTATCAAACAAACCAGGATTATGATTTAGCAGCATATTTACCTATATGCTAATTGAACTGTATGCTTAAACCCCCTAGAAATCGATAAACTTAGGTACTCACTTAAATCTCTTCCTTTAATTAAACTGTAAGAATCATGGAATTTTACTTTGTTTAGAAATAACACAAAATACTGTGTATGCCTAGTAGTTTTAAGAAAGTGCTAGGGAATGAAGAAAAAAAGTGTACTTACATAAGGAATGATTACGTGTACTGCTCACAACTGTGAGAACAGCTCTCATGAAAGAGCTCAGCTTCACTAAAGCCCAGCCAAGTTTGCAGAGCTGAAAAGCTGTGTTTAGCTGCTCATCTTATGTTTACACATTTGTATTAAAGAAAATCTCATCCTGATTTAGTGCATTGCTAACAGTGGCAAAATTCTTAATCATTTCAAGGGCTGCAGGAGCAGTAGACCTTTGGCATATGACGAAAAGCTGCGGGTGGATATAACAAAATATAGTTTATGACTGGACACTCTTTCCCCAAATCAAAAAGGGATCCATTTTATTATAGATAAGTATAATGTACCCGAGGGGCTGACTAATGGTCTTTGAACTCACGGGACTGCAGATATTTTTATTGAGAGGTCATGGTGGAGCAGGCCCAAAGTTGTCTTGCTCACTTAAACTCTGAACACAGTTTGGGACCTAATGCAAAAAAACCACCAAAGTACATGATTAATCTCTGAGACCCAATGAAGCTGATTATTTGCATTAGTAACGTAATGTATACGCAGAGGTGTATGCCAAAGACAGGTATTTAGCCTTGTCTAAACATTTTTGTGGAATGATACACATTAAGGTGTTTGGATACCTCAGCAAGGTACAAAAATCTTACACGGAATACGGGTGGGACCAAAGCATGCATATTTTGTGCAGAAGGTGGTGTAGGGGGAAAGTTCTGCTGCTTGTAGTTTGTTGCCACTAACACAATTGTGAGTTTGCCATCAGCTGCCTGAATAATTGGTAAAGCTTAGTTTCCTTGGCTGTACCAACATCGCTAAATGCATTCACTACAGGGAGATCCTTGGCCCCATGCTACATAGTGCAGAATGGCTCCTGTCCGTACTGGGGGTTCCCCTGCTCAAAATAAGCTGGCTGCATCCACACTAGCCTGGGGCTTCCTCCTCAAGGACCTATAAGCTGTCCCAGTTGCTTAGAGATATAAGAGGTTTTTAATATCTTGTATTTTCTAGTTGAAATTTTCTGAAAAAAATATAAGGATCTTATTTCAGTCTATCAATCAAGAGCAATATTTTTATAGCATGAAACAGAAGGCATGTATTACCTGTCTGGGGGAGAAATGTAAGGTTGCCTGAGGCTTCAAAGGCTGCTGAGAGTGGGTTGGAAGAATGTAATGCAGGAGTTAGAACTCGTGCAGGCTCATATATACATCTTTGGAGAATGGTTTTTGGACTGAATTATCCCCAGAACTGCATCTAGATTTTGTTTTGTGGGGAACTAAACGTTTCAGTCTAAATGAGTGCTTACTGCTGAACTAATGTATACAGTATTGATGATTAGGAAGCCAAGACCCAGAAGACAACTGGGGGACTAAGATATCTGGTAGTTATGAAGTACCCCTTGAGAACAGATTAAGAATACACAATTCCCCATTAACCATTCAGAGAGTCTAATAACTCTCTGAAAAAATATAAACAAGTCACCTGTGAAAAATGACAATATGAATCTTACTGCTTTTCCTCAGACATTCAACTGCTGCCATATAAAAATCTTTGACAGTCTTTCTCTGACACTCTCTCTAGTATTAAAAATAAACGTATTTAAAAATTATTTTGCCATCTCCTGTTATCACAGGCTAAGGCTGACTTTTAAGAAGAAATACAATTTCAAAGAAATCAAGGTCAATGGCTTGCTCTAAATTAATTTCGATTGTTTGCACCTCCCCTTTAGTATCAGTCACGTCATTTGGAATCAACTGCTTAAACAACATGGGTCGAGGTTTCAGCTTCACCAATTGTGTAATTATAAGAGGCAACATTTTATCTCTTGTTTTGAGAAGCAAAAAAATTAATTTATTCATACAAGTAGGTGTGAGAAGCACAAAAAGGCATGAGCTTGGTGTTGGGAGATCCTCCCTTGACTTCATTCAAAGCTGTAGGAACACATCCTCTAGAGACCTAAGAAAAGTAGTCATAAAGAAGTAAAAGTTGTTTGTGCTCTAGGCATCTGAACCCTTTCACAGGTGCCTGTGCTTCCCATGAAGTGCCCGTAGGGAATGAGGAACATCAAAACAGGCTGCAAAGTTAGGTGAAATGAATTTCATCCTAAGTGTCTAGACCTCTGTAGGTTTTAGGTATGAGCTGTGCTGGGGTACTTTGCCTCGTGAAGGCTGATGCTTCCAGACCTGCAAGGGCACAGGGCATTATGGATATGCACTGAAAGCATTGCAGGCCAAAGAGAAAGGATGTTAGTCAGCTTTACGTGGCTCAGTGTTTAAAAAGCAGCTGAATAGGGGGTTGCTGGGATCAGAATTTCTTGCTGTCCTCCACATTCTCAATGAGAGGAGAAAAGTGACTAAAGAAAAACCATTGTGACCTGTGAGAAAACAAGCAGCATAGTCAAGGAACTCACAGAGATGGGGTAGATCACAGAAAAAAAGTACCAAGATGCTTTTAACTGCACACCACAGGTGCAAAACCACAACTGACTGTGTTCTTTGAGACTGTATTTCACAGTTATATAAAATAAATGAAATAAAAAAAAAATTTAAAATCCTTCAGGTTCAGGAGAACTGTAATCTTATTAAATATATGTCCTAATTGTTCACGTTTTACCAACTAGGTAAAAGTCTTGTGAATCAAGTCCTTACAGAGCAAATTTAATTCACATATTTCAAAGTTACTGAGAATTTATTTCCTAATAGAAGCTCTTATTATCAAATTGACTATTTTAGCAGAACAAGGCTTCACCAGAGAGTAAAAATCATTTGTTTTATAAAGGGAAGCTCTGCTATAGTTACTCCAGAAATCTTCGGAAACTATTAGAGCACTATACAAAATGATCTATTTTAGAAAATAAAATTGATGTTTTTATTATGCTAGATACTGGAAAAAGTTTCAAGAGGTAATTGATTTGTTCCAGTAGAGCTCTAAAATAAGTTCCATTAGATCAAGCAATATTTATAGAAAACAAGATTTAGAGAAATCAGTTTTAAGGCAAAAATGATTACATATTACGTAGCACCTTGTGAACTTCCATGCTATTCTGAACTGTTTGAAAATTGTGTTTTTCATAGATTAAATCTCAGATAAATTAAGCTGTGCTTGAATAACTGTCATGGTTTAACCCCAGATGGCAACTAAGGGCCACCCAGCCGCTCGTTCACTCCCCCCCAGTGGGATGGGGGAGAGAATCAGAAGGGTAAAAGTGAGAAAACTCGTGGGCTGAGATAAAGACAATTTAATAGGTAAAGCAAAAGCCGCGCACACAAGCAAAGCAAACCAAGGAATTCATTCACCACTTCCCACGGGCAGGCAGGTGTTCAGCCATCTCCAGGACAGCAGGGCCCCGTCACATATAACCGTGACTTGGGAAGACAAACACCATCACTCCAAACGTCCCCCCTTCCTTCTTCTTCCCCCAGATTTATGTACTGAGCATGGTGTCGTATGGTCTGGAATATCCCTCGGGTCAGTCGGGGTCAGCTGTCCCGGCTGTGTCCCCCCCCAACTCCTTGTCCCCCCCAGCCTCCTCGCTGCTGGGGTGGGGGGAGAAGCAGAAAAGGCCTTGGCTCTGGGTAAGCACTGCTCAGCAGTAACAAAAACATCCCTGAATTATCAACAGTTTCCAGCACAAATCCAAAACATAGCTCCTTGCCAGCTACTATGAAGAAAATTAACTCTACCCCAGCCAAAACGAGCACAATAATTTAAAAAATAATTTAAATAGTTGCTTGTTCATGCCAGACTTTTACTATAGCAAATAAACCCCCCAAAAAACAAAAAAAAAAAAACAAAAAAACTTTGATTTATTTACTGTGTTATTCAACAGTTTCAGGGGCTATGGCAGTCCCAAAATCAAGAATGGTTCAGGAATAAAATAGGGTAATGAGGATTTAAGTTGTATGTGATGGTATTCAACCTCCAACCTTGTGTGACCAGATGTGACACCAGCAAAATATCTATATCTCAGATTAATCCAGCATTGCAAAAAGGTAGAGTAAATTAGGTGGATCAAGATACAACTTATGTAATTTATCAGGTTTGGATAACAAGCTGTAATTTAGATTAGCAGAACCCCTGCATTTCTTAATCATTAACATGCATTCCTTCATTGTGGTTTTCCTTAACAAAAGCTTAGCTTTGTTTCCCAATAACTCAGATCTATGCTTATGTGGTCCCCCCAGAGAAAAGAACAATTTCACATCTGAAAAGGAAGATTTGTAAAGAAATGAATAGCGTAGCATTGTTAAACAATATATTTTAAGTATTAGACAGTAGAAGCTTACTGAGCCATACACAACAATCTGGCTGAGTATCATCTGTCTGAATTTGGCCTGTTGCTTTTGTCTAATACCCTAAACATGTTTGGCTTTGTAACATACACTTCCGAGCTTACAGTCTAACAGGGACAGAAAAATAATTTGATAACTAATAAATATTTGGAAGCATCTGTGTATTCCAAATGTTTTGGTTGTATAAAACAATTTAAAATTAATATTTAGTGTAACAGGTTGGTTGTCTGAATTGGTCATAAACCACAAAAATCTTAATTTTTTAGTAAAACTTTCAGCACAACAGTATTGTATAGAGCATATTCTTCATACAAATCTTTAAAAAAGGATGAGAAGATTGTAAAAAGCTTTGCAAAGCAGGAAGAAGACAGAAGGACAGAAAGGTAATACAGAATAAGCTGGACAACAAACTTTTCATTTTAATAAAATGGCTCATAATAATACATAAGATAATAGAGAGTATGTCCTTTCCGCTATCTCAGATTGGCAGCCCATTCCGAAGCAGCTCTTTGAGAACATCCAGCTAATGCTGTTTTCTGATAGGGACTCCACATAGGAGACATCAAAATAAATCTTGAGATCTCTGACTATGTTCTACAATATTGCAGCAAGAAAAGATCCAAAAAAACCCCCATCAAAATGTCACAAGGAATAGATTTACTCAGTGGTATTGGATCCACATTCCCTGGAACATGATAGATGCATAAGCACACTGTATGTATACGACTCTCACATTACTTTTCTGACTGGTGTTGCAGTACTGCCTTATTTATATACTAAAGAAAAGAAAAGTGTGTCCATTCAGCTGTGTTCATGAATTTAATTAAACTGATTTTAAAACGCAAGTAATGTTCAGATTAGCCTTCCATCCTGCATTCCAACCAGAATCTAGATTGTCTTCTGTGCTTTTCTGACTTACGGGATGATTTCCACAGGATTCAGTAGGGACAACACTGTACATATTTGTAGACTATTTTCAGATTCCATTTCGGTGACGTCTAGAAGAATCTGTATCTACTTGTGCATGAAACTGCCAATTCCTCGCATCAACACTGACAGTCCACAGGCGATCTAGTGAGTTAAACTAATTAGGAAATGCATTATTTTTTTTCAAAAATTCTTGATTTGGATAGTAAGTCACTTTAGATACCTGATTCCTCTTAGGCATGTCACAATATTCTCAGAGAAAACAGGCGAGGCTTTTGCCACAGTAAGATGAAATCTGACCAAATATTTATCAGTCATTTAAAACTTCTGTGTGATTATTTGCTTCACTCTATACACTTTTATAAGTTAAATGTGTTAGCCTCTTTATTACATCCACTTCCCACTTTGACAATGCACAAGAACTACATGAAATTGTTTCAAATCAATATTGGACTTAGTGTGTCAAACTTAGTGAGTGGTTTGTTACTATGAGTTTATATTCCAGCACTGTGAGCTCAATTGTTTTCCAGTACATTGTACGCATTATTTTACAGCAAAGCTTCAGAGGCTTTTCTGCTGCTGGAAGCCTTTTGCAAATTCATTCTGTTTTGACTGGACGACAGGATGTCAGCAGGGGATGACTAAAAACCAGCAATAACAAAAAAACCCTTTCCCCTCTAGGAGACTCAAACTCAGCTGGAACGCAGACTTCTTGTTGGATGGGAAGGAATTTTTAATTAAGTAGAAAGAATAGCTGAATAAAGGAGAAAATGTAAATAATTAACGACTGACTTCACCCTACAACAGCAAGAATTCCTCTTGAATATATTTAAACATAAAATAATTATTATAACATTTCAGAGTACGGGAAACAAACTACTTTTTCAGGTACTTTCTTCTGTGTCCTGGAATAAAACACCCCAATGTGGCTGTCACCAAAACATTTGTAAAGGGAAGAAAATCCTCTGAGTGTCCTTATGCATATTCTGATTAGCTCATGGAAATGTCAGAGTCTTCGCATGCGTAACTGGTGTGTGAAAGTCTTCAGCAGTGAATGGAAGAGGAAGGAAAAAAGCCTAGATAGTCCACCTTCACTGTAATCACATAGCTTTTGTAATCAAATGGTACTATCCCTATTTAGAGAAGTTGAAGAGCTAAGTCCAGAATAGAAGTTAATGGAAGAAACAGGACAACAGCTGTTAGAACTGAAGGAGGACTCGGTGATAGTAAACAGATTGCCAGTGTGCAATGAATCGGCCAAAGCAAAGGACACAAAACAGTGACGACAGCAAGAAATTCTGAGCTTCAGTATGAGCTGGCACATTGACGATGAATGTAATTTCTAATATGATCAGTTCTTCAAGATAAATCAAACTAGGTAGAGCACTGGGTTTCCTTCAAAAAGCCCAAACCCTAACAGCTAGAAATCCCTCTTTAAAGAGAACTAGGTAAGCTTCTTATAAAAACATGGTGGGCACCTGAATACCACGCTGTCTTTCAAGGCAAGGAAAGTGAGATGGATTCCACCCTACAGTATTCCTCTTTTCTCCAAAGCCAGTACGTCCATGTCCTTCTTGTACTGGGGAGCCCCAAACTGGACATGGCGCTCTACAGTTTCACAAGTGCCAAACTGACAGGAAGAATTTCTTCCCTGGACATGCATGCCGATGCAGCCCAGGAGGCTGCTGGCCTTCTTTGACGCAGGGGTGCATTGCTGGCTCTCGGTCAACTTGTCCAGCAGAGCCCCTGCATCCTTTTCTGCAAAGCTGCTTTCCAGTTGTTGGTTCCCAGCCTGTGTTGGTGCCTGGGGTTTTTCCTGTTCCAGAGGTTGGAGATTGCATTTGTTTTGTTGAAATTCATAAGGTTTCTGAGGTTCTTTTAAATCCCTAAATCAAACTATGTTCAACCCTAAATGAACTGAATTGTTCATAGATTTAAAAAAAAAAAGGGACAATAAAAAGAGATTTTCATTCAGATGGTTCTTGGAAGCATTGCAAACCTGCAGGGCTGCACTCTACTTACCACTGAGTAATGTCTGAATGTAACTGGTGAGTCTAATAAATAACCGCTGGTGCTCCCCATGCGATAAGTATTTTCAACTAATAGAAGGTCAGTAACTCAGATGATACATTTCTTCAGTTTAGCTTCAAACACGCTATTTTGCTTTGACGAGGCAGCTGTGTAAAGTTATTTCACTTCAGGTGGAAATGTAGGGCTGAACAAATCTTCTCAATTATTTTTTGAAATTTCAAGCTTCTTAGATCAGGCATTTTCATACCAAAAGCAGACATTCTTATTTGCAAGCCTGATGTCTGTTCTCCTTTGTGACACTTAGCTTTATTTACTGCCTGTAGCTACAACCATTTCAGGAAAACAAGATGTTACTAGTATTTTTATCCTGCAGGTATCACCAGTAGAATATATGGCTTTCAAGTTCTCCATGGACCACAAATGATGATACTCTAAACAGCCTTTAATCTTCTTATCAGCATGAATTTCACTTCTCTGCAAACTGACAGTGCTCTGCCTGAAATTAAGAAAAAAGGAAATGGTCTTATTATTGCCTTTATTACTTGCAGCACAGTTTCTCCTGCTGATGGCAAGGGTAATCAAGGTGATGGAAACCCACACACTTAATTCTCACTCAGTATATTAAAAGATGTCAAGAAACAAATCCTGAGCTCCTTAACTTAGATAAACCTCAACTGGAAAAAAGAAAAAGGTTACCTGAACAGTAATTTACACTTAAGATTAACTTAGGCACACAGTTGTCATTACTCCAATGAAAATTCAATACATTTTTAATTCTGGCTCTCAGTTTATATTTAGGCTGGTAATGCCATATATAAACTGAGTAAAATAAAATATATAGTATTCTACCCAGCCCAGATAGCCAGACATTTAACGTAGCACATTTATATGATAATGCTTAAGAATTTACTTTAGCAAACTGCAAAATTTGCTTTACCCTGATAAACTCTCTCTATATACGTACATATATTTCAAACTGTGTTCTACAGTGCTTCAAAACATTGACTGGGGAAAGATATAAGACCCTTTAAAGGTTAGTGAGAAGAGGTATTCCCTGAGGAGAACAAAGGGAGAAGGAAGGTCCTTGAGAGACACTGGTGAGGCATTTTCAAATGACGAGAACTGCTGGCAGCACCAGAAGCAGCAGACTTAAGTGATCTTGTAACCTCTTACTAATGCTTACATTTTTGTGCCTAGCTCAAGCCTCAGGACAGAGACTGTGTGTTTTTGTTACCTTTCGTTTATTTCACTTTGACTGATTTCCCGTTGTTAAATAATTCAGAGCAAACTATACACTACACTAGAGCGTACGGTTGTAGTCCTTTCCATGCATACCCCGCGCATAGCACAAACTCTGGTGGAGACAAGTCTAACCTGTGCAGAACGTTATCCCACCTTCTCCTGAGAACCCTTGTGCTGTACGAGTCCATTCCCATGGCTTGCCTGCCTGTAGACCAAAGGTCTGATCCTGTTCTTACCTGCCAGCTACGGTTAGCCTAGTGGCTCAGGCTCAAAGTTTGCCACCAGAGCTCACACCCAGACTCACACAGAGACAAATCCGGACCTATGGTCCCTCCAGTAGCCACCTCTCAGATCCCCAGGCTCCCAGTGCCTGGTCCCCAGACCTATGGTCCTTCCAGTAGCTGGCTCCCAGACCTCTCACCCTGTTCTGGCTTGTAGTTCCCTCGTGTCTCACACACACAAACATACAAAAACAGAATAGAGAGCACCCTCTGCCAGGAAAACAGTAATGAATAGTGTTTAATAAGAAGACAGGACAGACTGCAGTGATCAGCTGCTGGGTTTGTCCAGACAAGGATACGACCAACAACTTATTTATACATAGCTGGCCCCTATTATCCACCTCTCCTCTCCATCTTCACATAGTTGTTCCTTCCAAATCCATCGTGCTCCCTCCTTTCCTCACCTTTTCCCCTTCCCTTAAACAACCCATCATACATTTTACACTTTTCCAGAATTCCCTTCAAGCATCCCACAAAAAGTTTTACACAATCCCACAAGCCTCCTCAGATATCCCCAAACAAGTTTGCTCTTTCCCACGAGACCCATGGTAAACACGTTCCCCACCCCTTCTTCCCAGTTACAAAGTCCTGGTTGAAACTCCTCAAGGCCTTGAGTGGCTCCTTCAGTGGCCCGTCCATCAGTGATCTGCGCGCTCTGGTCTTCAGGATTGTCTCTGTTATCTCCTGTCCTCACAGTTTGTGTATCTGGGTGTGGTTTATTACTTCTCCTGTCTCTCACCCTTGTTTTTTATGCTGAATAACCATTAACCAGCTATCCCCACAAAACATGTCCTTTCATCCCAGGTAGTTACGCAGCCTTTACTTCACCTGTGTCTTTTACCTTCCATATACCCTTTCATTCCACACATCCCTACACAGATTTATGACCATTAATTTGAGGCACTCAACTGAGTTTTCTCAAAGGTGAGAGGGGAATTTTAGTGAAAATGCACTTGCCTCAAAAATGGGATCAGTTTCTAGGAGCAACTGTCTCTCTCTTTCTTGTCTTGAGAGGGAATCTTAAGACTATTCTCCCAACTTAAGGAGGGATCATGTCTCTTATAGGCTGATAATTGGATAATTTCCTAAACATGGGAAAACAAAAAAAAAAAACAACCAAAACCCAAACCCAGATTTTCCAACGCTTTCTAAGATTTCTGGAGTTCACCAAAGTAATATTTGAAACATGATTTCATGTAACAGGATTTAGTCAAGAAAAGTCTATAGCATAACAAAATAGTTACCTTCTTTGTTCAGTGTTCATAGTACAGGTCACTACAGCCTGGCAGCAGGAAATCTGACAGCATATTGATGTAGTTGATCCAGAACCCCTCCACTCTTCTTCTACATGTACAAACAGGTTTTTTCTTCCTTTTTTTCCCCTTCACTCTTTCCAGATGTATGTCCCAAGCAGACTTTCTCCTCCCTTGCTCACATTGGCAAAAGTTGGGAACCACTAGATTGAGACCAGCAAGATATTGGCCTTTGAGTGATGAGCAGACCTTGCATCAGCGTGAAGTATCATTCCCTCCATATTCTGAACCATACATTGATCCCTGCCCAGCCCCAATGATGAGTATGGTGCATCTCTGCTTACAATCTCAAAAAAACCCACAACCAACAGATCCTGACCAGTCAGATTTTGGCATAACCCTGGCAACTGTGCCATGCTGCAGTGACAGAGTGCCTTCATTCATGAAAACATCTGTCTTAGTAAAGCTCAACTTGCAAATATGGAGAAGATTCTGCTTTGTGTTTCTGCATGCTTTAAGAGCTGCCTGTGAAAGGCAGGGGTGAGGGCTGAAGTTAAGACAGTCATTGAGGAAAGTGGGATTCTGGCATGAAGAACTGATCAGTGCAATCTGCACTCACCCACCACCAGAGGAAAGAGTAACTTACCATCTTTTTAACTGCAACTGCTTTCCTCCTCTTTCTGTATTCCCACATTGCTCAGCTGCAGGCTGGCTGGCTGAGCTGATGGGAAAGTGAAGACAGGCACATGGGTAAAGAAAAAAAGACTGCCTATAAACCAGCCCTGCCAAGGTCCCCAGCAAGATCGTCAGGACAACTGACAGCCCACACCAGTGCTCAAAGCACCTTTAAATTTGATTATTCCTGCTTGTTCTTGGATGGAAAACAAAAGGTCACTTAAGTCAAATCTGGTTCGAGTCTCATGAAGTGGCATTGTAAGCTACCCACATTTCTTTGACTAGGGTATTGCTAGTGACTTGCTGTAGTCTTGCACTACCTCTCTTGTTGGCATGTAGCTCCTTTGGCAGCTGTGATGAGTGAGAAATTTCCCTTGGAGGCTTCTGCATGGTCGTTTCTACTAAATTTCCAAGAGATGTATTCTAGTCTGTGTTGCAGCTTGTTAGAGAAGGTGATTGCTAATCCTCAGACAGAAGTCTGGCCCTGGTTTCTGGAGAGCAAAGCACTGCACACACATAAATATACAACCGTCAGAGTGGCTTCTGGGAGTACCTCCAGGTAACTCGTAGCAGGGTGCCCAGGGACTTAGTCTTAGAAAGCATCTACGACAGATCCGCTCGGTGCCTTTATAATGACACATATAGCCACACAAGCAGCACTCAGAAGACCAATGACCCAGGCTATTATGAGACTCAAAAATTACTCCTGACAAGTATACACTTGCCAAGTTCCTCTTCTTGTGCATGTCGTACACCTGGCGTACGGACACTTGGCAGTGAAGAAGAACGACTGAGATAGAGGCCCTGAAGGACCCACATCTGTCAGGAATACCTCTGTGCCATGACATGGGCTGGTGGTGCTGGATGTCCAGGCATTAGATGCCTCTTATGAGTCCTTTCTTTGCTTTGAAGTGTTTTTGCAGTATAACTATGGGAAAAAAATCAGTTAAGCACCGGGAAGTATTTTTAGGTAGGGTGTACAATATTGTAAAGCATCCTAGGAGGAGTTCAGAGTGCCTGAGAAATCCCATCTCAACTATACCTTGTATAACCCAATAGTGCCTGAAGAATTAATATAACATCATTTTCCCCCTTTATTTGCTTCAGAAGATCAAACAGCTGTTCGTGGTAATAACTTCATTTGGTTCTCTAGTTAAAATAATTAGAAGAAGCTATATTCCCCTTGAAAGCAAGCTGTGTTGCAGTAGTTGCTTAATGCATTAACAACAGCACTCACCATCTTGGCTTCTTCTGGTAGGAGGAAAGCAGCATGAGCTCTTCCCAAGGAACACAGTCCCATTTCACTTCACATGCCCTGGCTTTGTGCCACAGTGGAGGAGTTCATAGACAAAACTGTTACGTTCCTTGAAAACTAATGTTCATAGAAACTGTACATTACAACATTTGGATTAACTAGTTATTGATAATATTTTATTTAATTCATATAGGCATAGGTCTTAAAATTGAGGAAGCGCATGAGAAAACAAAGTGAGTCCACTGTTTAAAAAAAAAAAAAGGCAAGTATTTACCCTCTAGAAGAATTGCTTGTTGCTTCCTTTTTACTTTGCTTCCATGTATTTTACTGCTTTTTTCCCCTACTCGGCATGACCCAAATTTTTCAAGTTAAACCAAGTTAAATATATTGCTTCCTCTTCTGTCTTTTACAAAGCAGACACTAACATTGAAACATTCATCTGTAATGTTTGCTCTTTACTCTTTGCATTATTCCGCATTAAATATGGGATTGTAAAACAAGCATTTAGAAACCTCATAAAAATAACAGCCATATCAATTACAAGTTTGAAAATCATAGAATCATAGAATCATAGAATCATTTAGGTTGGAAAAGAGCTTTACTTTATCCTTCCTTTTACCTGCTCCATAGTGCAGTGACAAATCACAATCTATCAGTCAGAGACCTTTCACTGTGATTTTTTTAAATTTTTTTTTTAGAAATCTTACCTATTGGGAGTAATTTAAGGTGCATTGTCTCTTTTCCCTGCCAACACATGGTGAAGTTTCAAACCAGCCCTGCTGATTTACATGGCAGTTCTGTAAGGAACTCTGCAGTGGCAGTCACGGTGTTTTGCTTGCTGGGATACATTTCCTGCTAACTCATTGCTGGAAGTTTGAAAATGCCTTGAAAGAAGACAGGCCTCTCCTTTCATCCTTCCAAAAGCTGGGGGAGAAAGAGTGTGCACTATCATGACAGTCATACCGTTTTCCTTCCCATCTAGCTAAATGTCACCCTTTTAAAAATCCAGCTTAAAGATTCATTTTAACACGTGTCAAAGGCAGCTTCTCGGGTGAGCTGGATGGTGTGGAAAAGTAGATGTCAAATAGTGACTTACAGACATAAAAACATGGAGAGTGCGAAGCTGAGAAACCACACTAATGGACTTCAAAAGTTTAGAGTTTAATCTCCTCCTTGTACTTTTGGTCTATTTTTGTTCTGGAATGAGGGAAAAGTTGGTTTCACCTTTCAGTTCTTATGCAACAGAACAAATTTAGAAAAATGTTTACATTTCTTCCTGAAGGTTTTTGCTCTGACTGTGGCTATTATAAAAGTGCCATAACAACAAGAGCTTAGAAAAAAATGTTTCATTTCCCTTACGTTGTGCAAATGACAGCACTGTGTGCATATCCAGTCCCCTCTGCCAGCACAACTCAGTGAGTTTTAAGCCGAATAAGAGACCCTTTACAACTCAATTGGTTCTCCTTGCTTAATAACCACATTCTCCTAAAACTACCCATTTGTCTGTCTGATGACAAAAAAAAAAATCAAAGAAAAAAAGAGAAGCAAAGAGATGGGGGAAAGCATGGACCACAGGCAAGGTTAGTTCACTTGCCAGCTCTTTGAAGAAGGCAGCAGAAGGCAGCAAAAGCAGAACAGTGTCATATTATTTTTTGTTGTTTGCTCTGCTTTTCAAAGTGCCTTGACTATTTGATCTCTAGGGCATAGATGCTGTGGTCATTTTTCAGCAAGAGGCTTATCTTTATATGCCACTTCTAGAACTACATTTCATAGTTAGTGGCAAGACAAACTTTCCCTACTGATCTTCAACACAACTTACAAGCAAAATGGCAAGCTATCACAGTATCATTCTCTTAATTCCTCTTTCTGAGCTCACTTTTACATATCTTTTTTTTTTGATCACGCTCTCTCAATGACTGTTGGTGCTACTTGACCTTTAAATGTCAAAATCCATTTGAATGGCACTTACTGTGAACTCTGCAGCCATACACCATATGTGAATGGCTAATGCACATAAGAATCAAGAGATATATTTCATGGTGCACAGCTACGCTTATGAATTCATTTTATTATTCCTATCACCTCCCCACCCCCATGAAAATAAATTTTCAACTAGCTACTGCTATTTTAAGAAGAGAGTAGGGAGAGTATATACTGGCAAGCTGATTGACATAAGTCAGCTAACTCTTCCAGCTAAAGGTCTGAGTCTGCAAGCTGTTTCTTGTGGGTGGATCTCTGTGCTTAGCTTGAGAAGCCTGCAGAATTTAAAGTGAAATCAACTATAGCTATGCTACAAGGCATAAAGTCTTACTTTAAGTTCTTCAAGAAAGAACCACTTACAAAGTAAAGTCACTTTGCATGTTATTATCACCCCTTCCCATTTGCTCCTGATCAGTTTTAACATATAAATATTCTGTATTTTAATTTTTTGTGTTTGTCACATTGGGCAACAAGAAGAGGCTTCTTTCACTGCATCTACCTGCACAGAATCTGAAATCTGAACCAAATATCCCATCTTTTTCCTTGAAAAGTTATGGGGAAAGGCAGAGCAGGGAGCCAGTCATGAAGACGAAACCGACAATATTCCCAGTACAGTCAACAGTTTTATTCAGGCTCATCTCTCTAACCCAAAGCTGTTTGGCAACGATTCAGTCATAATAGATGTTCTGTACCCATTTCAGCTAGGACAGAATAGCAGATTTTGTCCAATTCTCATGCCAGAAAAAAAAAAAAAGACAAAAGGTCCCCTTCCTCCATCAATTTCTGAAGCCAAACGTGACAAATTTTGAAACCATTTATTCAAAATTATGCCCGCAGTATGCTGCAGAAGAGAGGAGGGATTTCCACCTGCGGCCATCCTTTTGCTTGCAAAAGTGGACTGGCCTGTTTTACCCATTGTAAGGTCTTTCTGTCTACAGAGAAGAGGTTTAGCCTTCAGGAAGGGAGAAAGAAAAATACCGATTAACTTGCCACAATTTCTCTCACTCACTTGGTCTAGACTGGCAGAAATGCTGTCACAGAGAAACAGGGTCGGGGCTCTGCTGTGCTGCAGAAGCAGTCCACGGCCCAAACAGCCTGTAGGAAACCAGGCATTGCAGAAATCTGGGTATAACATCTTTGCAACTCAAATAATCCAATTTTTTTGCTGTTCAAGAAATGCGAGCATGCACAATTTCCACCATTCATTCAGTTTTTCTTGTTTCATCTTTCTGAGTTAGAGGGCACGGACTCATTTGCAGGTTTTTACCGCTGATGCCTGTCATGTTGAGATGGAGACACCTCTAGAACATGACAGAATTATAGTGCTTACAACACCCACAGGAAACAGTTGTTATCCCACAGGCAAGTGAGAAATTGAGTCACCGTATCATCATCGTCTCCTACAGCCCAGCCGAGTGTCCTAATTATAACATCATTCCCTATTCAGAATCATCTAAGTAAAATGAAACCTTAAAGGTAAGGACCTCCGGAGTATTGCGGAGCCTTGCCAGCAAGAGCAGCTGTCTCACGTTTGAATTACGGACATCTAGGCTAGGTCGTGACCTGCAGGATGACCTCAGGAGGTGCTGTGGGCCAAAGCAAGGGCTGTTCAATATTCACCCGATGAAGTGCTTTATGCTGAAGTACACGGGCACGGCCGTCACTGGGAACTTTCCACCCAGCCATGCAGAGCTCCCTCCCCTGCGTTCACTGGTGCACACCCTGACCCGGCTCTACCTAGGTTTGCTGAGCTTTCCTCCCAATCAAAGGTGCTAATTTGATTACTTAATGGCCTTTAGAAAGCAAATTTAAAAGTAATCAGCTGTTCTTAGCTGAACCACTTCTCCTTTCAGAACTGTTTTCCCCAGAGCTCAGCTCGGATGAATGGGATGTTGTCCACAGAGCTGTATGGCTTGCCTGCAATTTCCACCCACCCTCCTGAGGAAGGTACCTGATAGTTAAAGGTACAATACAGCAAAAAGAAAGAAAATCCTCATTCTACAAACCCAAGAAAATCCTCTTTCAGTTAGATAACTGTCACCTGACAACAAAATTACAGGTATCGCAGATTTTTGTGGTTTGTCATATATTAGCCTCAAGTTTTCTCATACGGTGCAACCTCCTCCAAGTGGGCAGGCATGCTGCTTGTGCACTCCCCACCGAGCCTATTGCACTGGGAACACTGGTAATGGTGATGGGGACAGGTATGCACAGAAAGCAATACCTGTATTCCTCTGTGCTGAAAACAGCACTTTCAGCAGATGAAATGGTGCCTTCTACCTGAAAATTCAAAGACAAAACCAAGACTCATAAATAGAATGAGTCATTAAAAGTCATCAAAAACCTTTGGTATGAAGTATTTCCCACAGATTTCTTACCATGTCTTTTTTGTTGGAAGTAAAATACATATATTAGAACAATAAGCATCAACATTTGGTAGTGTGTTTCATTTTTTTTTCACAGCAAACAGTGTCCTTATTCCAGGGAAGCTGCAATCTTAGACACAGCACATGTCCCCTAGGCTGACTTTGATTTACTGCCTTTTCTACCAGAAAACTCAAGCAGCTTTTCTCAAAAACCATCTACATTTCTCAGGTCTGTGATTCCACTACTCGGTTAAGAGCCAGGTCCCTCGAAGCAACTTTAGCATGCAACTATGATATTAGCACCTTTAATGCTTTCACCACAGTCTTGGTTTAAAACTGCAGGACAAGCTGTGTACAAAAAGAAAAGGCTTATTTGATAACAGTGTCATACCTGGAGAGAAAATCTTCTGCTATTCCTGCACACACTGAAGAAGCCTAAACTCATCCTTCCAGAGAGTCACCAGCTTAACTGATCAGCTCATAGACAGAATACTTTAGATATCACTGCTTTGTTAAAATTGTCAAAATCACAACTTCAGGCTCTTTAATATCGGTTGTGTCTAAGGTCAGTGAAAATGCAGAAGAGGGAGAGTGACCTGTTTTATTTAAAGTAATGCTTCATAGGCAACAACAAAGAGAAGGAACTAACCTGGTAAGAGCATCACTCCCAGACATGTACATATTAGTACTGTGGATTTGCCAGGGAGAGGGTGGAAAGACTACACAGAACCTCTTCAGCACGCCTTGTTAAGGACACCTTTTCCTTTCACTTCATTATGATTACGCTCAGTCTTCTTGTACCCATACATTTCATAACCTAAAGTGGTATTTAAAAAAACCCAACCTATTTTATTTAACCATTCCAGCAGAGCTTCTTCTGTTTGTCAAACACCAATGAATTCTGGATGAGTGTGGAAAACACGAATGTTGCAATGTACATGCAATGACATCAGTGATGCATTTATTTCTGCACTGTGGAAAACTCTATTAACAAGAAACTATCAAAAGGCTGAATGGTTCCAAAGACATTTGAGGGATCTGAAATGGAGTACAGCACAGAATTTTCTGGTTAAGCTGCATTTCATCTTCAAGTGGCCAATAACTGAAACGGAAGCTCTCCCCAGAAAGAGCTTCCCTACTTGGCTTTGGTAAAATAAAGCAGAGTGGACGGGAGCTCTCCACCATTCCTGGTCATCATCCTGATGACTGGAGTACTGGCTGTCTGGCTTAGGCTTCCCCCCATTTAGCACCTGAGTGCTGCAGATCTCATCCTTCCATTTCTAACTTTTCCCGTTTAATGTACAGAGAGCATCAGTGCCAGATTCCCTCTCTGGAACCTAACTTTCAAGACCTATATAATTTGGGCCCTCTTTGAATCTACTCAGTAAAGTCCTTTGAAAATCTGGCTCTTAACGTAAACCTTAACAACACATTCTGTATTATTTTCTGTTGCACCCTCTTTTTAAGGGTCCAGGAATCCACTGGATGCTGTTTGTCAGTCTTTGCACAGATATATTGGGCAAGTACCTCAGCTATGCTTACACTCCACAGCTCAAAAGGAATGCCAAAAGCATGCATGTTTACTTTAGAACATCTTCTCTCTCTTTTTTCTTTATATGAGAATTCAACCAGCCAATGAAACTTGTTAAGCTTTATCTTTGCAAGTAAATAAATTATGCCCTCAGGAAGCCTCTTTTCTTTCTTCCCTAGCAGAAGTATCTTCCTTGCCTCTGAGCACAATCTTAGATTTAAAATAGTCCCTCAAAGGTATTTCTTAATTAAACCTTTCAAAGGCTTTTATAGGGTAACCTTCCTCCTCTCCCCCCGCTTTGTACCAATGCTTGTTTTAAATTGAAGTTTATATGAAGTTTGATACTACAATGTTTTTATAGAAATGCTGAACTTCCCTTCAAAATAACTCATCATAGCTTGTATGGACCAGTTTTGTCTTTCATTGCATTAATTCATTGTTTAGATTTTAGGGGGTGTTGTTTTGGGTTGGGGGTTTTTTTTGGGTGGTGGTGGGGTTTTTTGCACATCATCAGAGCTTTGGCTGGGAAAGCAGCAGGGTGCTGTTTGTCCTCTGTAGTGTTAGCATGTTCTTTTTTCCATTTTCTGTATCTTTGGGCACAGACCGTTCCTTCTTTCCTCCTTGGAAATGCCATGGGCACTGCTCCTAAATGATAGTTCCCGGAGACCAGACAACTAGTCCATAGAGCCGTACCAAGCAGTAAAATTCAAGTAATTTCCAGTTGAAGTTTTGATGGTGAGACAAGAGAGGGCAGACAGTTCAAAAAGGACATAGCAGGCACCGCTGCGGCCAGCGCTGGCATTAGGAAACAGATGGTGCTGGGAAATTACCAGGCCAGAAAATAATAATTGAACTAGCCTATGACTCAGGCTTGCAGGTCACCAACTTTAATAAAACGAGATGGAGGAGTAAGTTTGCAGTACTGTGAAATGCTATGGTGAGAAAGTGTGCGCTGCAGATAGCAAAGAACAAAAGAACAAGCAATTAAAGCAATTAAGTAGGCAGGGGAGACTACTAGGAGGAGCGAGACAGGTATTTTTGCTGAGGTTTTTGGAACATCTGCCATGAAAACTGCTGTAAGTTCCCCCACTGAATGCCAGCCCAGGGGACAGTGAGAAATGCCAGATTTCTGCAGAGGCTTTAGCACAAGTTCACCTCTCTTCCACCTCTGTATTCTTCTCAGCCTTTTCAGGAAATGCTAATTGCAATAATGTCCACATAGTGATAAAATAAGCCGACAACGGAGAATGCTCAGCTATTCTGAATCATGAAGTACTGTCAAATACTGATCTCTAACATTAAAAGCGTGTGTGTTGCTATAATTGTTGAATCTTCTCCTAATTGTCCCACCTCCAAAATGTGTGGCTTCAAGTTCTGTGTGAGATCTTAACACGAAGTCTGGGGGTGCCGGGGGGAGGACAGGGTAAGCGCATGAACCCGCCACTGTGAGGGGACTGGTACACGCGTGCCGCGTGCTAAAACTGTAAACCCTGGACTGCCGGGAACAATCTGGGGCATGATAATCCCTTAATGAGCAACAGCAGGTGCTGAAGTGCTTAAAGTAAATCACTCCTGCATTTTAGCGAGTTGTTACGCGTGTCATCGCCGTCAGCGAGTGCAAATCTGGCAGGGCTGGCGGCAGCCGGTGACCTCTGCCAGCCAGGGCTGGGAGCTGCTGCAGGGGATCCACGGGGGGGCAGAGCCTGTCCCACCAGCCTGGTTCTGTAACGCCAGGGTTTCGGTTCTTCTAATTTTGATTGGGTTAGAAAGAGGTATTTTTCTCCTGTCTCCGGCAAGCCTTTCGTCGATTCGGATTGTTAGGAATTCCCATTACTTGCCCAGTTTAGTGTGTCTGTGGGTACACCCAGAAACACCAGCCACCGGAGAGGTATTCCTACAAATTAAGAAACATGAGCCGAGGCAGCGATCAGCGCAGCACGATGCGGGAAGCTTTCAGACTCGGTGTCTCGCTGCAGAGGCCCGGAGCGGAAAACACCGCACAGAGGCGCGGTCCTCCACTCCTGCCCGCTCCTCGCCAGCCACGGGAAGGACGCTCGGTTCCCACGGCCCGCCGAGCCAGGACGAGCAGCGTCCGTCCTTGCCGTTCAGGTCCTGACGAGGGACCAAGGGCTTGGCCTGAGATGTGATTTCTGATGGCAGTCCAAGGCAAGGCAAATGATTTCATCCAAACATTTTAAGTGTCCCTGGACAAATTATTCTTGCCCTAGAAATACATTATACTAATGAAGTTACACTGTCAGCCACTGCAGGCCTGGCAGGAATTGCAGACTATTTTAATCCTCCAGGAACATACTTGCCGAGCCAGTAATTTGACTTGTCATTAGTAAATTCCTAGCTCAGCTTTTTAAGAGACAGGAACACACAAAAAAGTATCGATCTCTAGGTTATTGATTCCTATCACAATTGCTTCAGATTTCTTCTAAGGTCTGTAGCAAATTGATCTATGGGCTGTATTTTCCCACTTGTATATTAGAGGTCCATAGGCTTTAGGGAGGGCTTTTTAGAATAATGCAGCAGCTTGTTGCTTTGATTTCAAAAGAGCATGGAGCTTGCCAAATCTCTTCAAAGGGAAAGAAAAAAAAAGCTAATTCGTCCTTGTAACTGCTGATGCAACATGAGAATAGATCCATGGGCCTTGTAAATACGATGCTAAAAGAACAGGTCCTCTGTTGTGTGCTGGGCTGCTACCAGAGGAAAAGATCAACACAAAGGAGAGTGAAACTGCAGCTCAGTCTTTCTTCTTGGCTCAGACTCTCTACCACTGATCTTTGGTGACACTCTCCCTAACCAGAGCAAGAAAAATAAAGACATTTTCAAGAACAGGATTCAACCTACCTAGCTACATGCTAGACAGGTTATTCTGAATTTGTCATCCTATATTCTCTTTCTAGTCAGTGGAGAGAAATCCAGGAGATGTGTCATCTGATCCATTTTAAGCATCTTTGTTAGAATGAGAGGATCTGCTCTCTGAAGGTGTCTATTTTTTCCCATTGACTACACATGGAATATACAGTGATTAGCTCAGACTTAGATGTATGACTTTTAAGACCCAAGCTGGGACAGATGATTCCCCATGTTTATATATTGTATATCATATTATACATCATATTTCAGAAGTCATGGCAGTCCCGTGACTGGAAAGGGGAAACATAACCCCCATTTTTAAAAAGGGAAAAAAGGAAGACCTGGGGAACTACAGGCCAGACAGTCTCATCTCTGTGCCCAGCAAGATCATGGAGCAGATCCTCCTGGAAACTATGCTAGGTCACATGGAAAATAAGGAGGTGACTGGTGACAGCCGGCACGGCTTCACTAAGAACAAATCGTGCCTGACAAATTCGGTGGCCTTCTACGACAGGGTTACGGTGTTGGGGGATAAGGGAAGAGCAACGGATGTCATCTACCTGGACTTGTGGAAAGCATTTGACACTGTCCCACAAGACATCCTTGTCTCTAAATTGGAGAAACATGGATTTGATGGATGGACCACTTCGTGGATAAGGAATTGGCTGGATGGTTGCACTCAGAGTTGTGGTCAATAGCTTGATGTCTGAGTGGAGACCGGTGACAAGTGGCGTTCCTCAGGGGTCAGCATTGGGACCGGCGCTGTTTAACATCTTGTCAGCGACATGGACAGTGGGACTGAGTGCACCTTCAGCAAGTTTGCCAATGACACCAAGCTGTGTGGTGCGGTCAACACACTGGAGGGAAGGGATGCCATCCACAGGGACCTGGACAGGGTTGAGAGGTGGGCCCGTGTGAACCTCATGAAGTTCAACAAGGCCAAGTGCAAGGTCCTGCACATGGGTCAGGGCAATCCCAAGCACAAATACAGGCTGGGTGATGAGTGGATTCAAAGCAGCCCTGAGGAGAAGCACTTGGGGGTATTAGTGGATGAAAAACTGAATATGAGCCAGCAAGGTGCGCTCACAGCCCAGAAAGCCAACCATATCCTGGGCTGCATCAAAAGAAGTGTGACCAGCAGGTCAAGGGAGGGGATTCTCCCCCTCTACTCCACTCTCCTGAGACCCCCCCTGCAGTACTGCGTCCAGCTCTGGGGCCCCCAACATAAGAAGGACACAGACCTGTTGGAGCGAGTCCAGAGGAGGGCCATGAAGATAACCAGGGGGCTGGAGCACCTCTCCTGTGAAGACAGTCTGAGAGCTGAGGTTGTTCAGCCTGGAGAAGAGAAGGCTCCAGGGAGACCTTATTGCAGCCTTCCAGTACCCAAAGGGGGCCCACAAGCAAGCCGGAGAGGGACTTTTTACAAGTGCATGTAGCAATAGAACAAGGGGTAATGGCTTTAAACTGAAAGAGGGTAGATGTAGATTAGATATTAGGAAGAAATTCCTCACTATGAGGGTGGTGAGGAACAGGTTGCCCAGAGAAGTTGTGGCTGCCCCATCCCTGGCAGTGTTCAAGGCCAGGTTGGATGGGGCCTTGAGCAACCTGGTCTAGTGGAAGGTGTCCCTGCCCATGGCAGGGGGGTTGGAACTAGGTGATCTTTAAGGTCCCTTCCAACCCAAACCATTCTATGATTCTATATTTCCTTCTTTTCCACTTCTGCTCTTTTTTTAAGATGTCTCAGTATCCTGTTCCTAATAAGCACAGGACGAGTCAAGGGGGCACACCCTTGTTGCTTCATCTCTCCCCCAAAATAACCCTTCAGCTGTGCATTTGTCTGCTCCCCAGCCTGCACTGCTCCATTACACTGCACCATTCCTTAGCAGATTCCCCACAAGACACTTGCTAGCCGCGAAGCGAGACCAGACAGCTGCAGGGGGAAGCGCCTGCTGTACAGCGTGGTGGGGGAGCAAGGCACGTCCTCGTCCACACCTCGCAAGGGGTCCTTCTCTTTTCACGGCTGGCAATTTTTCCTTTGACAAGATTTGCACAGCAACTGGTGACACTGCTGGGCCGTGTTCATTTTGAAACACCCCAACATGAATCCTTACCGGTAATTCTTTTTAATAAGATGCAGCAGCCACAGCTGTTAAGTTTCTGCACCAACATAGCACCAAAATTACTCGTTTTCATTGTAAGACAAAAGAAAACCCCTCTGATTTAGGTCAGGCTTACTTAGGCTCATTGTGTTTTTACCAGTTGGCTTCCTTCCAGCGCTGACGTATTTATCTTCGTATCACTTTTCAGCAACAGAAACATACTATTCTCCCCACTTTACAGATGGGTTCCTGAAGCAGAGTTCACCTTCTCCCAGGCAACAAAGGGAGGGATGAGGAAATTACGTGGGAACTGGCGCATAGGAACTTTACCAGCCTGGAAATGAAGCTCTGCTGCTTCCATCGGGGAAGACGGCACCAAGGAAGTCTTTGATATGGAATCCGGATGGAGCAGTGGCGATCCTCAAACGTTGGCCAGGCCATGGCAACAGAGCACTCCTAGCTGCAAAATCTGAAGAAACCTCATTGCCTACGCCTGGAAGCCCAGCTCTAAGGAACTGCCCAGGTACCCCTCGGCAGGAGCACAAGCAGCAGATTAGCCTCCCCTAGCTAGGTGCACTGAAGCATCTGCAACAAGTCAGCACTGTCTTCTCAGCTCTGTTTTGTCCCTGGTTATAACGGGCAAAGGAACTTGGGGGTAGCCCCCCTCAAAGAATCTGCCTTTCTAGAGGGAGAACTGGAGATGCTCGAAACAGTCCTGTGCTTAGGGGAGCAGACTACTGTCCTTCTCAGTCCTCAGCTCTATACTGGGGGTGGATAGAGTGGAACTCCTGTCCCCGTGTTACTACCATCAGGCGTACACCTCTCTTCCCATTGCTGTCAGGTGATGGGCCAACATCTCTGGTCACGGGAAGCATCTCCGAGAGCTTGGTAAAGAGCGTCACAAGCACCACAGGAAATTTCTGTCAAACAACGGCAAGGGCACAGCTAAGCCAGCTAGCCGTTACCCGTTCTGCCAGCCAGAGGACACAAAACACACCTCGATTCTCCTTCACGAGAAAGCTTGCAGAGTCTTAACAGTCTTTTTAAGAGGATGCTGCTAGCTATACAGAGCATGCCACGTGGAGGACAGGACTGTGGTGGAAGCCACCTGTGCGACAGGCAGCACCCAGAACGGATTCGGAGGTTCAAGCCATTCCAACAGCTCAGCTGCTGAGAGGAAGGCACAGCTTGGGTGAGCCTCTTCCGTGGAGCCGTACGTTGGGGTGCGCACAGAACCACAGGAACGCCTGCTCCCACCTGCGTGCTGCTCCCGTGGACCCAAGATACTCCTGTGGGCTCTGTGTGGTTCTTGGGCGGTAGTTTAGGGCACAGATTAGTGAAGTGCAGAACTGTAACCTACAAGGAACTACATACAGTGTTTGTGTCTTTGGAAGAGAGGGTTAAAGTGATCTGCCGAGTTCAATGGCATACCGCCAGCCTTGAAAAGCCTCATTATCTGGTCTAGAGCTGTCTGCTGTTGGCATGACACCTGTATGTATGACACAGCCATTAGCTGTGATTTTCATCCACGCACTTTACTTCTGCTTCCAACCAGAGTTAGTTCAAATTACTGTTTATGTTTGACACTAGTCTGGCAAACAGCAGAAGCTTAATAACATAGAGGTTCATTTGTTTATCTATCTATCTATTTATTTATTTATTTGCTTGCTACTGTGTCTGCATCACATTTCTAAAAATGCCTGCGCAGCATTTTCCACTACTAGGAAATGTATTAATACTAAATTACGCATCTCGTCTTTACCAGTGGAGATAGAATATCATAGGAGTCAGGGAAGCTGTGAACTGTACCACCTAGTCAGTTATTTATATGGAGAACCCATTAAACAAAGTATTTAAGCAATGAAATATCTCACTTATTGTTAATAATATCCTGAATACAGGAAGCTCATCACCCAAGTTCTCTGGAGTCTGTGGTTATGCTGCATAATTACATAATAATCAACCACACACTCAATGCCTATCCAGTAAACATTTTAATTTTATTCTGTCATAGAGGAATACGGTGGTGCTATATTGATTTATTAAAAAGAAAAATCACAACTCAATACCCTCTTAAATCATGAGACTTAAAAAAAAAAAATGTATTTCGGAAAATAAATGTTTGCTTACCAGCATTTGAGGTTTTTAATTCATATTTGCCAGCAACAATACAGGTAAATACTTAAAATGCCATAGTTACTTCAAAATCATGACTCATCTGAAATCAGTGGAGTTACATGAGTAAGCATGTAAGGGAGGCATACTCTCAAGTCCCAAAAGTTAGGATATAAAATTTCTCAGTCCATCAATTAAAGGCACTTACACTACAACCAGTACATCTGGAATCCCAATTACATTCCATGCTGCAGGAAGAAGTTTGGCCAGATTCAAACCTTGACCTCTAATCCTATCTTCCTCTGACGTTTAGCTCCATTTGCTCACTGACCACAACTGTCAGCAACTCCATTTCCCATTTTTGTCTTCAGATTTGTCCACTGTTTAAAATATGATGCACAGAGACTTTAGGGGAGACAGAATTTACCTTCTAACAGATAGCAACATTACAAAAGATCACCCTGTCATGAAATCAGGAAAACCCAGACATCACTACGCTCCCATCTCTAATTTAAATAAACCTAGCTCTGTGATTCAGTCTTCTATGCCTAAAATGAGAACAACAGTACCTACTATGCTTTGAAGGATTAATTACTCCTAAATGCGCTGGAATAGCCACATAGAAGATATTGTGTAAAGATGTGTAACTCTTCATTGCTGCAAATGTAGACAAACCCCATTTCACAGCATAGCTTTCACAGTAGTGAGAAAAGTCCATGCAAGATGAAGCCAGGAACTTCAGAACACTCGCCCATCCAAAACCACCAAACCAAAAATTACAACATGGTTTGGGAAAGCTAGCAGTGCAAAAGTTTTATTCAGGTCTAAAGAAATAATGCAACACTTCTGAAACCAAAACGTATCTTTTTGCTGTTGCAAAGAAACTTGAGTCATCGAACCTAATCATCAGGGTGCCCTTATTTTCAGACAGGCGGGAGGAAAATGAAATGCCAAGTCATTTAAAGAGTAAGACTTGTACAGAACTATAACCATTTTGCACAGAAAACATTACAGCTGGACACACAATTAGAATGGTCAAACACATGTTTTAGAGCTTAATTATCTTACTACTGAGTTTCAAATCCTGAGCCTGTTCCTGGCAAGCTGAAACAGGGACTAAGAAGGACATATTCTGTTCCTCTCCTCAGGTCACTACTGTACCAAACTGTACCAATAAATGTATCTTCTTAGGCTTAAAAAATAAAAAAGTCCCTTTTAAGTCCTCAGTGAGGACTACCCCTGAGGAAAGTGTCCAAGTCCCCTGCTGTGAATAAATGCTGTTCTGCCACATTTGTGCAACGTTTCCAGTTATTTTGAGGTGCTACGGGGAACACTCTTGAGTGTATTGACTAACATTTGATTCAGAGACAGCAGTAGTAAATGTCTGCTGCATGAGTCCAAGAACTGGATATTCTTCACTACTGCAGATGTCCCTTCCCTTTTATGCCAATAGGACCATTATGGTGATTTTTTCCCCTCTCCTTCTCCACAATGACAAATGCCAGCATAATCAAAATTTGGAAATTTTCCATGTGAAAAACAGGAACAGAAGAGGGCTAACCTAATCAGCTGTGCTATGCTTTCAGCTGTGACTGTGAGGAAAAAAACTGGCCAGGCAGACCACCCTGCTTATGAAAGAATGATACCAGGTGCGTCATGGTAACATTAGAAATATCTGTAATAAATCTCATACTATGTAAGAGAAAAAATGGGGTTTCCATACTGAATATGCTGTACAATACTGCAAGTCTTCTTTCTCTGCATTTTAGAATGACATCATTGATCTTTTTGTATGAGTTTAATTACAGCCTCACTTTAATGCTGCCAGTAATAAGGAACTATTAGTACTGCTCTTGAAGAGGCAAAAAGCTTTATTAGATACTGCAAAGAGCTGGGGATGCTCTTAAAAATAATAAAGGGCAGTCAATCAATCACATTTGCTCTGCCAAGAGCTTTTAAAAGGTAACCCAGAGGCTTGAAGCTTCATTACCAAAACATTTTTCCTGTTGCCACTTAAAAAAATTCTGCTGAAGTTTAATGACTAGAATGTCAGTAATGAAACTGCAACAATAATTGCATGCTTAAGAATGAAAATGCGAAGTAGTTCTACTTTCATTGAAGAGATGACTTTAAAGACTATTTTGGACCCTAAAAATACACGGATCAGTGCCACTGAGGAATACATAGAAATTTTTATGGAACCCAGACTGTGGATACAAAGGTTCACCTGAGAGTTCAAATCTCAAATAGCAACATACCAATATCAGGAAACATACAGTGTATATAGTGTTTAAAAGAAAGAACCCCTCTGCAAGATGGGCTCTGAAGAATCCTTAATAAAAAGTGCTCGATTTTCCTTTTGGTTCTACCCATTACTAGTGCCTAAAGTAGCTGGAAATGGTGCTGTGCTTCTAACCCATGCAGACAGAAAGTGGTGGTCGACACAGGGTCTGTGGCAAGCCAACTTTCAAAAAAGTTAGATTTGGAGGTGTTTTGTCTTCTCTGCTAGAGTAAGAAAGCTCATGGAATATAAAAGAATTGTAAAGGGACTCTACTGTATGGTATCATGTAAGAAATCAGACTGGCTAGTAAAGCATGCTGTTGGTCTTTTTAAAAGCCAAATGAAAGGCGTGTTCAGCTGTACCAACATCAGACTACTTCAGAGTCTCTTTGCTGCCTGTACTGAATGGGGATGCCCCTGAATGGAATTTTATCTGAGATTTACTGTTTTGGGTGCTGAGATAATACTTCAGGTTACATCAGTCTGCCTTTTTCTTCTTGGTTGAGAGATCAAAAATGTTAGAGGGTTGTTTGTTTTCAATCGTTGCTGTGCAGTCAAAGAGTTCAAGGATCTACCTAGTGTATAAAGACATGAAATGTTCTCCAAGGCTTCCAACTCCCTGACACCCAGAATCACTGATGAGAACCAGAATAGAAAGGGTCGGAGATCACCAGAACAAAGATGGCAACTAGAACAATTCCATTAGGCAGAGGAACACTTACGTTAAGACTGCCAAGAAGACATGCCACTCTGGGTTTGGTATTATAATAAGGCACAAATACATTCATTTTCAATTTTGAAACTTTCAGTTAAATTAAAATTTTTAAAAAGTGATTGGAAGTTCTTGGCATTAATATTAAATCAGTCCTTTAGCCTTGGAAGCTGCTTCACTCCTACAGTCTTTTTCATCGATCCTTTTTGAGGATTAACCATCTTCAGGTTTCCTGGAACACTGTACCTCCCTCTGAAATAAAATGGGTGAAGTTAGTCACCAAGTGTCACATTGCCTGTAAGCTTTAACTGCTAGAAATTTGCATGCTTTTTATATTTGCATAACTGATTACTATTGTGAATTAATAAACCTGAGAGAGGAAAACACAAGTATATTTCTGGGTTTGCAGGCTAGCAGAGCATCTAATTATTCTGCACAGAAACTCAATCCTCATCTCATGATTCCTGACTACTTCCTGTTACCTAAATGATGGAATTCGAAGAACATGAACAGAATACTAAACATTTGCACAAAGAGAATGATAACTGGCTAAGGAGACATTTTCATCAATGACGTAATTCCCATGAAGTAATGGAAAAACACTTCATGTAGATGTAGTTACAGTTCTCTGCAGGTATTCCACTCCAGAGACCCATGCTCTTCAGCCCATGATCATACATGGGAAATGCTGCCAGCAGACTTCTGAAGTGGTATGCATCAAGGACACGTAACACCATCTACCTGAAACCTACCAGAGCCATTTTCATCTTGATCTTCTAAGAGAAATCAGTGGGAATGTAAACTAATCTCCAGGAGGGGAATGGTGATTCCACAAACTGGAAGGCTCATTCTCATGATCAAGCAACATGCATCTCGACTCTTACGCAAGCTACCTTTTTCTCCCTGTTCATTACTACAGTGGACAGACATCACTTTATATACTCTAACGACAACAGACAGGGTTTCAATGTCTTTCTCAAGTAAAGGCACTCTGAAGGAAAATATATCACAACATCACATCATTATATTCATGATGATAGCCAGAGAAATACTTTGTTATGCAGTAGAAGCTGTGATGACATGATCTGTGCAAGTTCCAAATTTCTGGACAAACAGCCAACAAAGTTGCCCCTAGGGCTCGCCAGTCTTCTTGAGATTGACACATCCTTTGGTCGAGCTCTTACAAGCAGTCATGGTCTTCAAGGGAGAGCTGCCCCCATAGAGATACAGAGCTACTTCTACTCAAGAGCTTCGAAGGTCAGAACCCAAGTGCTCAATTATCAATTGATTATTCAAATTCAAATCAATTGATTACTCAAAATCAATTGATTAATCTGCAGATCACTGTAGAGCTGGACCAAGCAGACAGCGTATGTCTGTGTAGAATTCTGCAGGCAGAAAAACCTCTTTCCACTCAAAACCAGCTGGACTTATGGACTAAGAAGCCACGTAGCTGCAGCCAGTGCAGTGTTGAAACTGAGTTAATAAGCCCTGCTATATGCCTCAGTATGACAGTAAGGGCTCAAAATGACTTTAAACTGGCTGCTCAGATCGCATCAGAGACATGAGTCATCAAGACATCCATGTTCTTCCCAAAAGTCAGCTAGCCTATCTCCTTGTCCTATGAAAAGGCATAAAAAGGACCCCTACTGAACTTGACTTCTATGTTTGGATGGCCAGGAAACCGAATGCAACAACAATTAGTGTTCACAATTACTACTCAAAAATGTTTCAGTGTTGCTTTAATATACAGGTTGCATTTTCCATACCTGTACCTATAGTTAAAACAAACATTAAGTGTAGTTTCTTAGTATGGTTTGAAATCCAGTGAAGGCAGGCGTTTTCTGAAAGGCCAACAGAAGTGAGATAAGAACTCAGGACAGAAAATTTTCAAATTATTCTCAAGAACACATATATTCTCAATCATGCAAGTCTTCTCTTATTTGAATGGAATTATTTCTCATTAATGTCAGCTTGAACGAACAACCTTCAGGCTGTAAATCAAAACATAATTAAAAAGGAATAATATGACAATGGCTGTGTTAACCTTGTGATGATCAAGGCGTGCCTACTTACATTCTAGCATCTCCTCAAAATATGAACTATGCCAATCCCCATTCTTATCTCCATGTTGCCAAGACCAAAGTTTGACCTGAAAGTTCTAAATCACTGGTTATAAAAGCCAATGCTTTGCAGACTGGGTCCTTTGCTATTAAGGACAATTTAAAAGATGAACTATTCCCTTCATGTGCATAAAGTACTTTGAAAAGTTTAAAAAAAATCCTCTGAGGGAAAAAGGGGATATTTTGTTACAATATGCATCTTCTGAGATCAGCAATTACAGGACACTTTATTATCTTTTACACTTAATTTTCTTTTGTTTGATATAAAGAAAACTACAGAAACACACTGTCATATAATTTCAGGGTAAGTAATGATCCACTAAAAGAAATTATAAAAAAACCCCAACATTATCACAGATCAGTGCTAAGCCTCAGCAACTCTCAATATCTGGCTGATGATATTTAATCTCCCAGCAGAGACAGTGAATTCTCCTAGTTCTAGCTTCCTGACCTTCTCATGAGCTATGTTAAACATCACTGGGGCCAGAAGCAACACGCTGGCTATATATGGGGTACCTCAGACCCATACAGTACTTTTTCTGTATTCAGAAACTTCAGTTATAGACATTAATTCATATTGTACTACATTAATTCATATTGTACTACATTAATTCATATTCTACTAATATCCTCTCCTGGAGCATGAAGATCTACTGTTCCAGTTTATGAAATCCTGTGATTCTGAGCTTACACAGAATGAAAGCATAAAGCTGGCAAGCATATGTCTACACAATTTCATGCTTATAATTTACTCATTACATTTTCAGATGTTCCCAGTATATATTGTGTATGCTCATTTTAATAACAGAAGTAAGTGGGTTCATGGAAGAGTATTTACTGTGAGATACTAAATACATAGAAACCACACTAGCTCAGGAAGTCTCCAAATACAAAGTATTTGGGAGAGCTCCAAAAGCAAATATTGTATCTGCCTGCCTACGCTTTTGTAGGCATCTACTTATGGCCACTGGAGGCAGGATACTGGGTCCAACACACTTCTGATGTGATGCCCTATATCCTTCATATTCTTAACATTTTCAGTTCAGTTAAAAAAATAACTCTCCTCCAATTTCAAGCTTTCTCACAAGCACTACAATCAGAAATTCATTTTATTTCTATATAGCTCAGAGCAGGTGGGCTCTTTTAAAATTTAAATTTCTAACCCATATAACTAAACAGAAATTTGTTAAACAATGAAGCCTTTATGTTGTCATCTAAAATCACTCACATTATCATCCAAAAAAAGCTTTACAATCTCTATTGGCAGGACCAAAGCAGGCATTTATTTAATTGAATTACTCTTCACAGGCTAAAGGGTATACTTGTTGCTCCCAACTCTGCAGTAATATAGAAAAAAATGATCCATTTTAAACACAGGTTGAAAGGGAAGAACATCAGAGGTATTGTAAGATTTCAAAAAGGCCACTTAAATATATGTATTTTCAATATTGCAACATGCTTAGTATTAAATAAAACTGATTAAAAAGCAGTATCAAAAATGATGTTAAGAGTAATACTTTGTCAGTAGGATTATGCTCAGTGATATTTACCATGAATGGAAAGTTGCAATATTCAACAAAAAATAATAAACCAGAAAACAGAGGGAATATAAAGGAAATTTACCTCAGTATCTGGTTTTCTCCCTTGCCAGTCAGAGCATCTGTTTTTTGCCTTTCAACAATTTGAAGTGTTGCTGAGGTCTGTAACAGCCAAATTTTTACAAAACAAGTTAAATCCTAACCACAATCACAGTTAAGGAAATAAAATATTTCCAAACTAATTTTGACCCACTACAGTCTTACTTCCATAAAGTACTTTAAGCACATATTACACTGATGCCTTGTTGATTTGGGGAATTGAACACATGCCAAAATCCCTTGCTGTGCAAAAATACCATTATTTGTTAAGCTGGACGATCAGAGAATATGTAATTTCAATCAGCATATTTTTGGTCATACTACCTATAATTCCACATTGTCAATGAAGAAACATTCTATTTCTAACATACTTCCATGAATGAGAAACAAACCAAATTATAGTCACTTAGTTCTACTTTTGAATGATTAAACCATTAATTGAGAACAGAAACCACTTCAAAAAAAATACCACAGCATGGAAATCTCTGCATACTCTGGAAGTCTACATTACTGGACATACTGAAAAAAACCCAGTTGTTACTCTTGGTATTGCATTCAAAAGCATCTGAGCAGGATTAAATCAGTTCGTTCTCCTGTTCCTTAGTTCACAGGGTTCCCTTCTCACCCAGCTGCCGTTACCTCTCAGAGGTACAGCTCTACCATGGACAGAAAACCAGAAAACGCAGAAGGTTTAGGGCTTGTCTGGCTGCTGTGCACACTTGGGCGTCTAGTGTAAGTGCATGGAATTTTCTCAGCCCCTTTAAAGGGATCCATCAGGAACATGCAATAAACATATGATAACCATGATATATGAAGTGTCAGCTAACCAGACCAAGGAAGACTTTTTGAAAGCTTAGAGCTAGATTTTGGGGCTACCTAAGCAAGGCTCAAAGTTTGGATCATTACATTACATTACATTACAACTTTACATTTTATAGCATGTGTGAAAACATCTTGCACTTGTGAGAAAAAATTCTGGCACTGAAAAGCAGCATGTCTCACTGCTTATAAGACAATGGTTTCTACTGTGCTTCCATGTATACAATGCACTAGGCAAGTACTGCTGACCCAGTTTAGCTATAACTAAAGCAGAGTCTTTTCAGAGTGCAAGCGTAAAAATGGAATAGGATCCACACAGATTTACTTTCTTGAAGGCGAGAAATTGTTTGCACTCAAGGAACTCTAGTACTAAAGATGATGGCTAGTATAATTTATCATTTTTCTGAGCAGATGTGATTCTGTGACACAAGGCAAGATCTGGGCTACGATTGCCTTCACTGTTTTTTTAATTTATATGAATATAGAGTGCCACTATATACGGTTATTATCTATAGCACTGGTTTTGCTGGTAGTTTACACCAGGCCTATCCCAACTAAAATGAGCCGCTGTTGCACAGGCAGCTTTCCAGTTGTGCCTTTCTATAATTGTGGTCTTTTTCTGCAAAGAAATCCCAATCACAAGTCAGACTCTACTATGTTAGTAAAAGTTTGCAGTAAAAATCTGGCCTGAAAGAATGGCCCTTTTAAATATCTATCATTCTTCTTTGCCTGCTTCTCAAACCAATTTCTGAATACCACCAGAAAGTGCTTTGAGATTTGTGGAGTCCAAATCCAAACCCAACATTTTTTCAGATTGAAAGCAAAACAAAAAAAGCAAACAGGAATACACCATAAACCATCGGTGCCTCTAGCATGAGTTCTCAAGTTTGTCAAATCTTTAATTTATTCTAAAACTATCATTTAAAATTGACTATATCCTCACAGATCCAGACAAGACAAACAAAAAAAGCACTCGGAAGATACATATACTTTGTAAAAAAGCAGAAAAGCACTCAATAAAAAAAAAAAAGGTAAATAAAAGAAATGGTTGCTCAGAAGCATCTCTCTCTTCTGCTGCAGGCTTCAGGAGGGATCCAAAACAAAGTAGAAAAAAACCAAAAATATCTGGGAATTTTTTAACACCTCCAAGTAAAAACTTCCATTCTATGATTATTGTTTTTTACTGTGAGCTATAGAAAAGCACAAACATAATGAGGAAGAAAAGGCCTAAAAAGACATTATATCCACCCTCTGTAACTAAGAGAGTGTCACTGGAATATATTGTTGTCACAGGATAACAACATCCCGTAGTATATTTACTTTGGAATGTATGGAAAATGTTAGCCTATGGGTAAATCCTTCTAACTCTGCTGCCAACATTACTGTGCAGGCTCTAGAACACTGCAATTTTAATACAGCTGAAAGAGTCTGGACTGAATGTAAGTTTACTTCTGCCTCTATTGTTAAAATGAGCTGTTAAAAGGGAGGGCATACATACGCAGATTTTAAGATAATATAAAAGCAACAATCAAATCAAAGTCATAGCAGAACAGGACCTGAAGGGCCCAGATAAGCCACTGATTCTTTTGCAACCAATGGTCAACCATGATTACGTTGACTGCCATGTTCAGATTAGCAATGTAAAAGGTAGATGTCTAAACTACTCACCTAGGCTCCACTTATAGCTCAGGAAGAGGGACACATAAATCCCTCGGAAATTCATTTCATCTTGATCTAAAATGGGTGTGATGGTTTGTACCTTAAACATGCTTCTCTCTCCATAGATTACAGAGGATCCCTCTGCAACTACTTTAGATTGGCTGTTTAACATTCAGAGAATTAAAGACAGAGAGATTAATCTGGAGATGATTATTTTGCTCTCATATGGTTCTGAAATCATGGGGGCAAATAACTGATTAATGAAAACACGATGCACTAACTACCTTAAGTGTCAGTGGCAAAATCCTAGTCCCTAATGCCCCATTTAAGCAACATGCAGGTACATACACCTCACTTCAAATAATGTTTTATGCATGTTTAAGTGCTTTTCTAGGCAGCTGAACATAGGCACTCCTCTTGCTAGCATGTTCAGTAATAAAATCATCTTTTATTTCCTACCTTCTTCCTCCAGCATTTCCCAGTTTCACTGTTAATGTAAAGATACTAACAGTTATCATGGGCATTTCCTGGGCTTTTTCTTGGTTTCATGCTGGAAAGTTAGTTTAAGCAATTCTTTCAGATTTCCCAAAGCAGCAATGAACCACGTAAGAGAATCAGTTGCCCACTGTGCAAACACATGGAAACACTGCTAATTACAGCCTTTCACCCCAGTTAGCTATGACAGGGATTCAGTGACAGTCATTCTGGAGTATCACACTAAGCTATTACTTTTATATTATTCAGGAATTAGGAGCTCTTTCAGAATAAGAAGTACTAGAAATCTTTACAGGTTCCTTTACAGGTTCCTCCAGTTTATAGTATCAACTTTTATGTATTACATAATATGCAGCAATAAGATTTAACCTCCGATTTCAAACAACCAAGGTATCTTACCCCTTATCTTCTAAATTTAATTGAAATATGTGCTGTATTGTCATTCAGAGCTGACTGGCTAGTTTGTGTTTAAAAGAAAAAAGGAGAAATATGAAAAAGAGGAATTGCTACTTAAGGTGGGTGTCACTACTGCTAATAATTTGGTTCTGTTCTTTTCAACTGAAACATTAACTAGCATAGCAGTCTTTTGACTAATGGATGGGCAAGCAAGTATCAGAAAATTACTTCAGCTTTCTCAGTTAAGAGCACTTTGACTATCCTTGGGAACAATGAAACTCCAATTGACACAAAAGCAAAACCAGTATTTAAAAATAAATAAATTGTAGCAATCTTTCCATTTTTAGCTCTTAAAATTTTTAAAAATTTCTAGCTTTTGTAATGGATTTGGTAGATGAATGAAGTGATAAAAGACTTTGACCTAATGGCATTAACAGATGCTGTTGCTGTATTAAGAAAGCATAATGATTTTTAAAAGTTATTGAATAGCATATTTTTCTTACCTGTAAGATCTCCAAGAGGTACATGCGCCGCTCATCATTAGCTTTGTGGTAAGCCTACAGTTAAAATAAGGGACATAGGCTAGCATTAAGCAAAATATTTTAAAAGTTGCATCATACAGGAAGAAACAAATATACAGCAGAGCTTCTTTCTAGTGAAATATTTTGTGGAACTATACTATTGTGTGTTCCACACACACTGTCTGTCAGACAACATAATGGGCTTTTATAGATTAGAGGCATACAGTGATTACAAACCTTTGCTTCTTGTTCCAGTCTAAGTTCATAGTCTTTTAGCTGGTTCTGGAGACTTTTCTTCTCTTCTTCTAGTTGTTTAAGAACCTCCTTTAAGGAACCCTGTGGTTATAGTAAATAAAACAACGTTTTACAAGTATTTCCATACCATATGAAGATATCATCACCATAGTCCTTATTCTCCAAGCATTATGATATTTGTCATTCTATTTGCTTCTTGTACACTTTTTGCTTACATGGTTCCAGCTGGCACAATGCAAAGACAAAAGCAATTAACTATATGCTACAATTATCAGTTATGCACTACACATTTCCACTGTGTTAAAATGACACAGATATGGTTTTCCACACTGCTGCTCCTTGATAGGTTGTTATCCTGAGCTGCATTAGGCCAAGTACTGACAGCAGGTCGAGGCAGGGGATCTTTCTCCTCTACTCAGCACTGGTGAGGCCACACCTGGAGTGCTGTGTTCAGTTCTGGGCTGCCAAACACTATAAAATGTAATTTCAAAAACAGACACATGAACATTTTAAATGGTAAAACTTCAAAGAAGTTCTGGAAACCCACTTTAGCCAGGACTGGTTGTAAGTTACCTCCCACCCCTACTTTCAAGGCAGTAATTGAAGAACTAGCTGAGACCTTATATATCTGAAGTCTTTAGCTGCTGCACAATACAAATCAAGAAGGGAGAAACGCCAGCCTATGAACTCAGCTAAATCACTAAGGGCTGGATTTGCCTTTCCTGAATTCTGTGGGAAGCAAGCAGAAGGAAGCCTCGCTGAAACAGATTGAATTCTCAATGCTCATGGTTGTATGATCAGCTTAGTGCTTAATAGAGTAAAACACAAAAGCAAAAGCTCACAGAAAACAGAGCTTAAAGCATACAGTAACAAAGACTTGTAGCAGAGTTCTTGGAGCACAGAAAAGCCTCAATACAAAGCAAGGACCAGTGAGAGCTCAAGAGAACCAGAAGGAGCCTCCCAGCTATGCAGCACTCCCCCAGAAGGAGAAATTGCCAACCAAACCCCAGGATGAACCAGTAAGATAAATTCTGAAAAAGCTTTTTAGAAATGGTTTAACTGAATATTGAAAATTTTTTTAAGTTAGATTTATTACAGGTTCTTCTACTAAGCCTTGAATAGCTGGACAATGTATTCCTGAAAAGGAGTCATAAGCTGACTAAAGGATTTAACCTGAATTTAAGATCCTTAGTTTTCAATAAGTCGTCCATGTCAAACCACTCTGAGCAAGCTGGTAAGCTAAAAGACATACTGAGATTTTAAATGAATACTTTCTTTATGTAACGGAATTTTGCAGGGCTTAGCAAGATTCACTCTCAGAGCAATGATACATTAAGTCTTGTGTCCAGCAGTGACCAAAGCCCAGAGTTTCACAAAGGGAACACCAATTCTCCAGTTCTTCTTTTTTTCATACAATTTCCTTTTCATTCGACTGAAGTTACACATTTGGCTTAACAATTGCCAGAAAATGAAATTATACAGAATGATACTGCAGCTGAATTTTTAAGGCCACCCACGTAAGTTGCTCTCATTCTGGATTGTTCCTTGCCCTGCTACCAGTGGCAAGAGGTGACAATTTCTATCAATCATTTCACAACAGACAAGGTGACAAATCCATGACATCATCAACTTGCTTTCATCAGAGCCAGCTCATACAGACCATTGATCCTTATGGCAATTTTCTTCAGCTCTAATCCTCTAACTTTTCTCCATGAGTTAGAATAGAAGCAACATATCTGTCAGTTGTGTAGAAAAAACCCAACAACACAAGAAGCCTTTGCAATCCATTCTACTTGACATTTTAAATCAAATGAAGTTTTGTTTAGAAAATAAACTCCCTTCCCTCCAACACTAGGAGCTGACATTCATCAGCTGCTTTAGCTGAATCTTTTAACATATCATTTTAAACCCATCAAGAGCAAAAAGCAATACTACATCTTTAGTTTTACTGTAACAGAATTTGATTTTAACTTGATACCAATAAACTCACTAGTCATATATTACTGAACAAATGATGCCTAAAAATTATTTAGCATAGCACATTTCTACATACAGTATGCCCTCGATATATATACACCAAATGCTGTAACTGCTTCAGTACAGGTGAAGAAAGGCTCCCTGTACTTGCCTACATGCCAAGTGCCCCCTCGTGGTTAGCATCATCTTCATATTCCAAACCAGACTGAGAGCTGAACCACACGAATGCAGAGCGTCCTGTTCCCACCAGACACTGGCAATGGTCAGGGTAAAGAAATCAGCCTGGAGACTTGTTGGAAAGTTCAGGCTCCTTCAGTGTAAGAGGTGTGAGACACTGCTACCCTAAATCCTTATGTCAATGGTCTCCACAGCATTGCTCATACAGGTTATCTGCTGACTCGGGCAGTAGGAAGTTAAAATGGAGACTTCCATTGCCATGGTTCAGATTGGCAGAACAAGTTGCTCCTGACTCTGAAACATTTCACTTAGTACCTCTACTGACAGGCCTGAAAAAGTCTGGAGATCCCTTCCTTACACATTTTCCCTGGAAGATATCCCAGGGTCCCAGTCAGTTGCTGAGGAATTCTTGAGAACAGCCAGCTAAAAATGTCACTTGACTGCAAGATTTTTCCCTGATTGTTTTCTTTGAAATACAAAGTGTATTCTGTCTCTGGGAATACCACAAAGTGATTTGAGTAAAATAGTCTGCTGGTTTGTGCAAGGCCACCAGGAGGAACAACTAATGCCAACATGACAAGGAAAGGAAAAAATGCAAATCACGAAGGTCTCTTGGAGGCATCCAAAATACTTGTCTGAGGTCAGATGAAAGGAGTAGGAAGAGGAAGTCTGTGAGAAGGCAGGATATATCTTAGGGCAGTCAGACCAGACTACAGAACTTTCTCCAAAATGGTTCCAAGTTTCACGAAAACATAGGATAGCAGATTTCTTATTCCCATAGAGCTACTGGTGACTTACTCCAGCACGAGCAACAAGGTTCCTTTAACACTGACTTGCTAGGACAATTGTCGTTTCCTATGCCATTATAAAGTGCTGATGTTCCCTATAGGCAGTTATCAACACCTACTGAAATAGTGTCTTTGTTGCGTGTTTTCACGCAATGCAAGATTCCCCTCCTGTCATGTCGCTAACGCCTCCTCCAGTGTGCCACTGCCACACATTCTGCTTACAGTTTAAAACTGACAGCAAAAACCCTGAGGTGGTTGTGTGAGGGTCTCAGTTCTGCGTCACTGTGCTCTCAGAAAGGCAGCTCTGCAAAGCAATTATTTGGCCCTTAATGTCAGAATTTTTTCAGCTATGGTGCTGGACATTCCTGAAAATGGTGATTTATCACAGAAACCTTGGTTCCTTGGCTAATCTTAACTAGAGCGTTGCTAAGGCAATGCTATCAGGAGTGTGCTCTTCTGAACCAATTTTGCAGTATGCTTTTCAGTATTTGCATACTAAAGCTGCTATCTAGGGATTCTTTCTTGCAGAAATGGTGAGAGAGAAAGGAATAATTTTCTTTCTGCTTATATGGGAAATTATGCTCAGCAGAGACCATGTATTTCACCAAAACTCATTTAATGAAAAAATGTGAACAAATGAATGCAGCATGTTTAAGAGAGGCAAGTAAAATTCACATCATGTTATACTTTAGAGAGAAGGCATTCGTTCTGTAATTATTTCTGAAGTACTATATGACATTTCTATTATTCATTGGGACATAAAGGAAATTACTGACTAAACAGTTTTCACTGTTGGAACTCCCTTTTGCTTGTCACTGTTTAGGTTATTTTTGATCTGCCTTCAGTACACAAAAATGATTTTCAAAACCCTGCCTGTAAAAATTTGTGTGTTCAAGGTATTGGTTCTGCAATTACTGTCATGTGACATCTACAGGATTTTTTTGAAAGAAAAAAAAAGCATTATCTCAAGTCAGTATAAGGACTTCAGAATGATAACTGTATATTTAAATGGTTTAGGCGTGTTTTTAATAGCAAGGAATCATTCATCAGTATGATTCTAATTCTGAAGTAAAAATAGTCCAAGCCACCTGCAACAATTATTGCAATTTATCAACACAGAAAATCCTCTGTGCTTCCTTGTTCATCACTCCAGAAATTGCACTTGTATTCTTCTCTTTCATTCAGGTTTTTATAGCTTGCTGACTGCCAGGGTCTCTGATGACTAATTTTTTTTTATTTTCCCTGTAGTGCTTGATATCAAGAAAATATTTTATGCTATCTACCTCTAAATGGGATGAATTACTCTACAGACATGTTTTTCTCCTTCTGTTCACTATGGTAGGACCTTAAATGACCAGCTGAGTAAGATAAATCTCTTTAGTATCTTTGAGATATCTCCTCTGTTAAATACAGCTGAAATTGCTTAGGAAGTTAAGAATTATTAGAGGCCTTTCTAATAACTCTAACTGCACAATTCTAACCTCCTTGGGAACACAGGTTTAAAAGACTTGCAAATACTGTTTAATTTTCTAAATATGTTGCTCAAAACAAAATCTACTGTCTACTGTTGCTGTATTATAGAAATTTTACCAACTTACTGGAAGAATCACTTTGCTATCTCTCCACAGAGCTTCATATGCAACTGCAAGTTGAAAGCTGAATATCATAGTGTACTTTTGATTTAACACACACACGCACAATTTTATATATACCCACTCTCAGCATTTTTACTTTGAGCAAATGTAGATTGATGACTGGCTGCAAAGCTCTTTGCTTTTCTACACCCACTCACCACATCTGCTCTTTATTCTCATCTGTGGAGAAGCTAAAAATTCCCCCCTACTCCCATGAACAACTCACAAAACCATAAAAAGGATTTGGATAAACCTGTACGCTTAAACACCACAAAATGATCTCTGTATTTTTTTTTACCAATGTTTTGTATCTCCTAAAATTTAAAAGAAAAAAAAAGCAGCTCCACATTCTCCAAGAGTATCTGTAAATATACAATGACTTTTCTGATAGCTTCAGTGAAATAAAACCAGCAAAGCGCACAAAATGCATCTATTTTCTTCCCCTCTTTCCATCTCCTGAAAATTAAAACAAGGAAAACTGAAACATTTCACTAAGTCCCTATGCACTTTTTTCCCCCCTCTGGCTAGCAAACAGAAGAATGTATTCACTGTAAGCTGGAAGGCTGAAGGAAGGACTTAAAACTGCAGAAGAAAAAACCATGGCATGGCACATGGGCTCCAGTCTTCCCCAGGTGTCACTGAGGAAGTCTAGGACTATCCAAACTGTCTTCTAGACTCCTTCTGGCAGTATGAATCTTCCAGTTGTGCTGTCATTCTTTCCTTTACGGGAACAGTAATCAAACCTCTCAGAACAATATCTCATAGGTGAGGAGGCAAGACAGTATTCAGTAGGTATTAGAAATGTACTGGATTGGTGCAGCCCAGCTGCTGGTGAAGGAGATTATCTCACTGGTAATGACTCTTCAAGTGCTTGGCAAGGTGTAATTGGATTGGTAAGTAAGAGTACTAGCAACTGGATGGAAATAAACACTTCTTATACTGTAAGCATGCATGCCAGTCTGTGCTTTACAGGCTGACAGGAATAACATTGTCTGAAGCAGACTCTACTGTAAATTTTGTAGACCAATGTTCTGTCTTCAAGACTTTTCTTCAAACATAATCCCAGTTGTATTTTCAAAGCAACTCCATGAAACAGGAAAGTGGCATGGGAAAGATTTTGTTCTTTTTTTAATTAGCTGTTTAAAAAAAAAAATAGTCCTGCCAACCTAGAAAACACCATGGTCTTTAGGACAGTACTAAAACTGGCAAGAATATTTACTATCTGAAAGCCATGGATCAGATCAGAAAGAGCAGTTACTTATTCACACCCTGCTTACAACAGATAATCATTCCCACTAACAGGGCATGCAGCCTTCTCTAGGGTCAGTAAACTCCCATTAATCTTCATAATCTGAAGCACAAAAAAGTCAGATGGAAACACTTCTGTAAGCATAAGCAACTGGAATAAAACTTGTCAGAGCCCTGCCTCATAACGTTCATTATTCCTGCTTATGCTACAAGGCATTAGAACATCTTTATCTACCTTCCCTATTTCTATAAGTGGGTAAGAAGAAGAAAAGGTGTCAAAGTAAAAGATTTCAGCAGATAACAGACTAAGGAAAAAGCAGTCCTGAATCTAAAATTGTTTTCACTTCATTTACCACTTTAGAAGACTAAATGGTCAAAATATTTACTGGTTTTTTCTTGCCATTTTCTCCTCAAGATCGCAGAAAAATGTTTTATGCTTTGCTGAAATACAGGTCATGAAATACGAGCATCTTAAGGAATAAAATCTAAAAAATGGAAAGATACTTCCTTTAGTGTTGCAAAAATTTACTCTACAATGAGGAATTTTCCTGTAACTCATTATACAAAACGTTACTGCAACTATTCATCTATATTATCACAGTTAATACAAAACTGGGAGTAGTGACTCATACACCAGAAGATTGTCTTGCCATTCAGAGGGGCCTCAACAGGCTGGAGAAATAGGCAGAGAGGAATCACATGAAGTCCAGTTCATCAGGCGGAAATGCAAAGTCCTGCCCCTGAGGAGAAATAACCCCTGGCACCAGTATATGCTGGGGGCCTACTGGCTGGGAAGCAGCTTGGCAGAGAACGACCTTCGGGTCCTGGTGGACAACAAGATGGCCACACGCCAGCAATGTGCTCTTGCTGCAAAGAAGGCCAATGGCCACCCGGGCTCCATTAGGAAGAACGCTGCCAGCAGGTCGAGGGAGGTGATCCGTCCCTTCTCCTTAGCACTGGTGAGACATATCTGAAGTGCTGGGTCCAGTTCTGGACTCCCCAGCACAAGAAGGACAGGAACTTCCTGGAGCAAGTCCAGCACGGGGCTATGAAGATGATGAAGGGACTGGAGCATCTGACAGATGAGGAGAGGATGAGAGAGTTGGGACTGCTCAGCCTGGAGAAGGGAAGGCCCAGAGGGACCTTATCAATGTGTATAAACACGTGATGGGAGGGAATGGGGAAGAGGACGCCAGGCTCTTCTCAGTGGTGCCCAGTGACAGGACAAGAGGCAACGGGCACAAACTGTAACAGATGAAATTCCATCTGAACACAAGAAAGCACTTTTTTTACTGTGAGAGTGGTCAAACAGTAAATGAAGCCATGATTTTGTGATCAAGGTTCAACATTTTTCCATTTATTCACAGAACTAGTCCAGCTACTCCGTCTCAGATGCCTTACTTCAGGTTCAATCACACAACCTTCACTCAGTTAAAAATTTCACTACATGATTCCTCCCAATATTCCGGTCTTACGTACCTCCTACTTAATGACTTTACTCTATACTTTACAAATTTGTAAGCAACTGCATATCTGAAACAATAAAAAAGTAAGCAGGACTGATTGCTTTGGTTTCTAGACCAGGCTGCTGCTATTTCTTGTCATGAAAAAACAAATATTATACAAGTTCTTCAACTACACTGTGATTTGTTGTTAACCAACTAAATGCCATAGTACTCACCACAGGCATTCGATCAAAGGTGCGAACAATGGACAATTTATCTACAAATAAACAGAACATTTGACCCATTGATATAATTTTAACATATAATCACTAATTCTATTGAAAAACAGTTATGAATACCCACTTCTTCCTGCTGGATTTCCACGAATAAGCTCCATCTTGTCTTGAAGAATATTAATTTGCCTTTCCAGCTGTTTGTTCAATTCTACTTGTGTCTCATATCTGGTTTTCCATTCACTACCTTTAAAACAAATACAGGGTTACTGTATTTCCCAGATTATTTCATGCCATTTCAACTAAAAGTTAGCATTTTTTCAAACTGTTCCCACTTTTTTCTGGAGACTGAGAAAGTCTCCAATTAGTAATCCTCATAATGAGGATCTTTGCATACAAAAGAGCTTGGAAATATAAATCAAGGGAATTTTTCACTGGGCTTACTGTGGCCAGAATATTAACCAACTCTATGAATTCATGTTATTCATAGTTTCATTAATAATTAACAAAAAAGCTAACATGGCAGCATATAGCATTCCTTAATTTCACATTTGCAACATCATACCTATAAGTCACGTTTGAAAAGGGATAACTTAAACTTCTAAATAAAAATTTGTATCTCTGTAGGGCCTACCCAAAAGAATTCATTTTCTGTGTTTCCTAACCAATTAGCAAGACCCTGTTGTATTTCACTTACCTTCATCTTCAACACTGCTAAGTCTTTTTTCCAGTTCTGCTACAGTGTTTCTCAGTTCAAACACTGAGGTTTCAAGCATTTGCCTGTGGTATTTAGAGAATAAATCGGCTATTACATTAATCCTATTATTAAAATTAAAAAGAATAAAATGAATATATTTTCAGATGAAGTATCTACTGGTCTTTCCTATGTAATTATGTCATCTTGCCCATGTTTTTTTTAATGTATTTTTCTCTATGGATACTACAGTACAGCCTTAAAAACAATAGAACTATTTCTACTTTGTGAATAAAATTACTTCCATAAAAAAAACAAGACCAGCATTTCCTAAAATTTAATAACTGTCTAGCAGATCATCAGAATTAAACAAATGTAGAGAAGACACTGGCCTTAATTCTTCATCTAAAAGAAGATGACCAAGGAATACGTTTTTTTGAAACAAAAATATGTCTGAGAGATGTGCTATTTGAAATTCTGAATTAATTTTTCATTTTGACCCACTCCTCAATGATTAAGAGTCATTTTCTAAATTGTACCCATAACAAAACCAATCAAAGCATGCCATGTATTATGACTATCAGAAAAGAAAGCCAGTGATTAAAGTAACTGAGTGCTACATAAAAAATACAGGAGCTAAAGCCACCATTTTTTTCCGTACCTTAAACTTAATCTTGTGGCAAAATGTATTTTTGCCCATTGATTACTTCTGTATACTGGTTGGGCAGCCAGACAACTGACAAGTACCATGGAAACTGAGTTTTTTCTGCCTTGGAAGGTATGACCAGGAGCAGAAGCTAGCAGAGGACTTTGATGAGAGCACAACCCACCTGCATGCATGAGACAACGTGCTGAATGACTCTCATCCTTCTAAGTGGTAAGATGGTAGTTTAGTGTGCTGCAATGAATCATATGATCTCGATCACGCCAGGAGGAAATTACTCCTAACTAAATTACTGACCATACTTATGCCAACAGCCTGGTTCTTTTTGGAGATGTCTATGGAGATCTCAGGAAGTCAGCCCACACCAGCATAGGTGCAAGCAAAACACAACGCACCACAACGCAAGAGCAGTTTGTGGGTTTGTCCTTTAAAGTTAAGTTTAGAAGGCCAAGAGTTCAAAAAACAACCAATGGTTCCTGGATGCCTGTATTTTTCAGTGCCCAAATTGAGATATTTCAAAAGAACTGAGAACACAACTCCGCAAATAAGGCCCTTTAGAAAATGCTTTACAATACCAATATGATTATAGAAGTCTTTTAAATCTTAGCCTAACTCATTAAAACATGCAAGTGAGAAAATCATTGTGCTGTCCTATTTTTTGGTGTGGTTTTATTATTTTTTTTAAGGGGAGCTTCCATGTCAACATGGATCTTCTCTTTCTGAACATGTTCATAGTAAGAAATGCTCTTCAAGAAATAGTTAATTAGCCTATAAGAAATTAAAGCCCTGATGATAGAGGTGATGACTGATAAATAGTATCACCTGTTGCACTCCTCATGCTCACATTCAGTTGGTGACATTTCTTTTCCACAGCTTGAAACATCAGATTTCAACTGAAAGCTGCAGAAGCAAATCAACCAATCTGAAGAAACAGAAGAGGTATGCCTAGAATAAGGAGGGCTGAAGAGCTGAAATAGCAAAGAAATGTAAAGAAGAGTAATTAAACGTAATGCAAGTACATTTTCAGTGCAAGAAACACACTGGAGCACAGTAAGACAGACATCTCGAATGGCAGAGGAGAGCTGGGTCTTCCAGTCCCTCCTTGCTCCATTGCTCTTTTTGTCCCTACCAACGTTAGAGAGGAGGGACCTAAGGAAAGAAATAATGAAAATATTAGATACAAGAAAACCAAAGGAAATCTGATTGCTGCTGCCTGTTTGTTCCCACTCCGAATGAAAGAGGCAGATGGCTAGGAAGAAGAAAGACAAAGTCTTACTACATTGCTGGTATCATTCCAATAAAAATAGATAAGGTTTCTGTAAAGCAGATTTCTATCAACCTCCCAGTGCCTGGAAAAGAGGAAATTATGACAACAGTGAGTGCTAAAATGGGATTTTTGGAAAACACTGAAAATTAGACATAAAGCTGTAACTAGAGCTGAGCTGTATCAAAATGAAGTTGTTTTACCTTTTCAAAGAAATCTTAATGAAGTGCTTAGATGGATGCAGAGGGATAACACAGGAAGAATGAGTTCTTTAAATCCAATGTTTTCAGTTTTTAATTTCTGTTACTATTCCAAGACTATATGCAACATTTCTTACATAAGATTTTATTATTCTTTCTACATCATTAGCAAAACTTCCAGCCAACTTCTAATTATATTTTGTCCTGATGCAAATGTGTACAGAAATGATGAATTGTCAGGTGTCAAGACTGTAATTGCTACACCAACAGAAAGTCTTATTTTCATTTGGCAACTGAAACCAGTTTTTAAAGAAATCTAATTATTATTAAACATTTAATACTCCAATAGCACCCAGAAAGTAGTCAGGGTGGAACCTCTCTATTTCAGTCAGTGTATATGCAGTAAATTACAGTCCCTGCCCTGACAGAGAAGGTATTGTAGAAATCAATCACTTTGATCAACCTGGTAAATACTTCAGCTTTTTAATGTATTGAGTATTTTCCATTTCTGCAGTTATTTCTAACTGTGATAGGAAGTGATGGTCAGGCATGTATCTGTTACTGTGAATTTAATGCAGCTGTGTATAGCTGCCTGCCCAAAGACTTGGTCTGTACTTAGAGGGACTGTGGTGTAACTTTACCTGCAACCTCACATGTGTTAAACATAATTAGACATATTCAAGGCCTATGAATCTTTCCCATGTCAATCGACAATTTATAGTCATCACAGAAGAAAGCCTGTAAATCCTGGAAGCTCACATTTAAGTCGTCAGGGGAACTTAACTACATCCTTGCATCCTAAGCATAACAAGAAAGCTCTTGTGAAGAAAAGGAGAAAAAAGCACAGTTCAGATAAGAATGCTGTGATTGAAATGACAAAAGAAAAAATTGCTAAGTTTCTTTTTAAGACAGTTTACGGGTGTTATTTTACTTGAAAGTGACAGCCACTTAGGATGAAAGCCATTTTCCTGCACGTTTTGCTACCTAGATCTGGGTATCTGGTACATGTATCAGGCAAAAGGCTGCCTGAAGCCATTTTCTATAGTGGAGAGGGAAACCAGTGAAACGTTACAGGAGAAGCTCAAGGCAAAACGCCACTTCTAGGGCATCAGCTCTACAACATGGCAGAACTTCACTGATTCCTGTAGAAGACAAAATATATAGATGCCTTCAGAACCTACGAACAAACGAGAAACAATACTGCGCAGTGCAAAAGGCAGCAGCACAGGGAAGAGCATACACAGCGTTGAAAGCTACAGACTTCAGACACTTGCAGTCAGCAGTATGCTGGGAAAATGCTGCAGCTTTCCTTGCCAGGAAAGCCACAGAAGCTGAAATCTCACAAGCTGAATTAACACACAACTCTATCAACATTAGTAAGTAGCTGACATGCATAAATATATGGCTTTAAGACCTCTTTGTCTATTAAGAATTATACTGCAGTATTATATGCCTTCTCTCACACTCTCTCTCAGAAACATTTGCCATGACATTTCCCAGTCAAAACCTGTGCTGAACCTTGATTACAGTAATTTAGAGTCAGATTTAAGCTGACTTTCATTAAAGCCTTTGAAAGATTTCACAGCACTACATCCACAATCATTGAGAATCAGCAGGTACTTTCGGTACAGACCCCTTACGGACATGGATGATTCAATTTACTCTTTGAAGTAAAAATCTCTTTTTCATGAGTGTTAAATGAGAGTGGTAGGTGGGCTGTTAGCAAACTGCCTAAATGGCACAATAATCAAATAAGCCAGTAAAAAGACAACAAAGATGAGATGGCTGTGAAGGAATGCAGACCATCTATCTGCAAGCCAGTCATCCTCAGCTTGCTTTATACCCAATGGAGAGAAACAGGCACCTCCTAGGGTGTGAGTCATCTAAAACAGCCAGCCACAGTAGGTCAGATGAATCACACCTTCAAAGAGCCTTTCTGTATTCGCTGACTATACATGCCACTGGTTTAGATGCAGATGTCTAACAAGCCTGGTCATTAACAGTTAGGTTGAATAAATAACTTCTGTGAAATAGGCAATAATGATATGGTCTATTTGTACACACAAGATACACACAGGAAACAGGTGCAGAATCCACCTGGAGCTGCAAGTCTACTGTCATGCCATCAAAAACCTTTTTTTCAAGGTTTTTATTAAATATATATTTTCCTTTCATCGGCAAGTAAGTCAACACTTCACAATCTGTGCTGGGCTTTCGGCCCAGCTTTGCAGAAGATTCTCAGGTATATTAGCAAGAACTTCTGGATTCTTTGTGCACCTTGTTTCTATTAATTAAAAAAAACAAACCCACAACAAAACCAGAGCAGTGAAACAAAGCCAATACCATTCTGCTTTTTACCTGAATACCTACAGTATCAGGATTGTGTGTCAGGTAAAAGAATTGGTGTATGCAAAGGATAATTGATATATTACACTGACATGCTACTTTTCAGGAGACTTAGTAAGGACATTTGCTTACACGTTGGTGCAAGTACGTCCAAGCTCCTTTGTGCGCCATTTTGAACATACAAGCTGCCTAACCATTTTGACTTTGTTAATATTGGCTTCCCCCCTTTCTGTTAGTGAATAAACATTTAATGAAGTCTATAACTGCAGGACTAGTTTGAAGAGAATCTGCAGCCCAGACACGGAAAGAAACATTGTCCAGGGAAAACATCAGTATGGAACAGAATGTTTGAAAATGGTATGGAAATGTAAATATTAAGAGTCTGACTTAAGGGAGCAGCGCAGGAGCTTCTGACATTTTCTAACTTTTAATTTATTAACATTCAAAAGGCAATCATGTTCTTTAACACAAGGAAAAATGTGTAACTTCCTAAGCAAACTGGGAAAAAAAAACAACCTAGAATCCCACCACTGCATGAGCATCAACAATCATCAGAGCACTGAAACGCTGCTAAGCAAGGGGACTAACTGATTGCACTAACAGGTCCTCATCTTCTCTGCAAAATGCACTAGAGAGATACCGTTACCTTCCCTGTAGGTTTCAGGGATACTTACTGATAGTAGAGAAAGAGTGAAACCCAGCTTTCCAGTTTTATTCGACATTGTGGAACGATGCGTGTTTAAAGAGCACCTTGTTGTCCATTTGATTCTTCTTCCCCCAAACAGGCACGCACCCACGTAAGGTCTTTTCTGTTCTTACCCCATTGTGGTTTCCAGTCCCAGTGTACTGGTTTGGGCTTGGGTAAAGTTCATTTTCTTCACAGTAGTTCATACGGAGCTGTTCTGGATTTGTGCTGAAAACAGTGTTGATAACACAGGGACGTTTTTGTTACTGCTGAGCAGTGCTTACCCAGAGCCAAGGGCTTTTCTGCTTCTCCCCCCACCCCACCAGCGAGGAGGCTGGGGGGGGACAAAGAGTTGGGGGGGGACACAGCCGGGACAGCTGACCCCGACTGACCCGAGGGATATTCCAGACCACGTCGTCTTCAGCAATAATAGCGAGGGGTGTGGAGTTTGCCAGGGCTGCCCTGCTTGGGGATGGACACTGGTCAGCTGGTGGTGAGCAACTGGGTCTTTCTGCATCGCTTGCTTTTCTTCGGTTTGTTTCTGTTTCCTCTATTTTACTTATTAAACCGCCTTACCTCAACCCACAAATTTTCTTACATTTACCCTTCCAATTCTTCCCCCCATCCCACTGGGAGGGGAGGCAGCAAGCAGCTCTGTGGTGTTTAGCTGCCTACTGCGGTTAAACCACGACACCCAGTCCTATTTTCCTTGCCGGTTCAGCACCAGCCCCATTTCTGGCTGAAATTATCCAACTTCTTCAGGCTCCTCATGCCAGTCCCAGCCCTTTGGCCAGCAGTTCCTATCGCCCACCATGCCCTACGCCCCACGTCCACTCGCGGCTCCCAGCCGCGCTCCCAGCACAGCCCCACCGAGCTGTGGGACCTTCTGGGAGACTCACGGCCTCCCCGTCCAGTCA
>NW_010972787.1:8689186-8708912 GCF_000737465.1 Haliaeetus leucocephalus
CCCCCGCCCCGCCCGCAAGCCCCGGCGTCCCCGGCGGCTGGGCGGGATAATGGCCGCCGAGCGCCCGGCGGAGGCCTGAGGGAGCGGGGCGGGCGGTGGTCCTCGCCCCGGTCCTGTCAGCCCTCGGGGCGGGAGACCGCGGTCTCGGCAGCCGGGAAAGCGGAGGGAGAGGGGGGAGACGGGGTCGGGCGCGAACGCCAGTCGTTTGGTGGCGTTTTTCTTCCCTCTGTCCGGGGAAATGCCCAGCATGCGGCTCAGGCAGCGCCAGAAATTAATGGGAAATAACGCTGCACAGGTCTGGGCCCAATGAAAGGGTTTTGGCCGTGCGGGGTGAACTGTTGGTGTGTGAAGCTTTTCATGACCTGGGAAACACAAATGTGCAGGGTTTGGGGGTTTTCTTTTAAACACTTCTTTTGGATGGAAAGTGGCACGGTTTTAAAGAAATGCTTTGACCCGCACGTGAAGGGAGGCAGAGCATGGCGGGGCCCCGTCTTGAAAGAGTGCCTAGCCTGTATTTTGGCACCCTTGATAATTGCGACCTGTGCTGTGTGTAAACTAGTTTGCAAGAATCCAACTTGAGACAGGACAGAAGAGCTTAGAATAATCAGTCTTAATCATCACTGATCAAGTCAATGGAGTCAATTAGCCAATATATACTGGCTAGTATTTTAGTTATCTTACAATGGTCCGGATTCATGCTTAAAAATGTTTGATGTTGCAGTTTTCCAACAAGGCGTTTCAGATTGGTTCATGGCTTTCTCAAGGTAAAGCTTTTAAGGGGTGGACTGAATTAATCTAACAGCCTAATGCTGCCAAGAGGGGCATCTCCTCCATCAGGGTCTCCCTGTTGACTTCTCCGGCTGCTCCAGTGCCAGCTCTGACATTAGTGTCCCATGAGCCAGTCCAGCTCCTCAAACCTAGAAAACTTACTTCAAGGAAAATGTTCAATGTTTGCAGTTTCTGCTGGTTGGTGAGCTGAAACGGCTCACCAGCTGCTCAGAAAAGCACCAGAGGTGATGCAAGGGACAGGGTGAAACTGGGAGCGATCAGTGTGCTCTTAGATCAGCTCGCCATTTCATGGGACCTAGTGCTCAGTAGGGGAGCTATAGAATCACAGAACGGTTTGGGTTAGAAGGCACCTTAAGGATCATCTAGTTCCAACCGCCCTGCCATGGGCAGGGACACCTTCCACTAGACCAGGTTGCTTTAGTCCTAAGGTGGTAGTGCAACACTAGAATGAGCAATCTAACACCTTGCTGATACTGGAACAGCAGGGTCACTGATCCTGCAGGGTCTAGTGTCTGGGGGTAAAACAGTAGGATGGAGAGCAAGAAGTTTGCTTCTTATGATCAGTCATTTTCATTTCACTTGTCCAATATATATTAGAGCAGGAGGTGCTTTTTGACAGTCTCAAGTTATAACTGATGCTGTCATCTAATCAGTGAATTACCACTTGAGGTGTGGATTGAATTCAAAATTGTCTGAAATACTTTAATCAAGAAACAAATTTAGAAGAGTGCTGCACTGTAACTGCATTTAAATTTAGCTGCTCATTTTGCCTTCTGGATTTACTGAATGCTACCTTTTTAAGATACATATTGAAAATTCCATACCAAACCAATAATTTAAGTAATGACCTGGACCTAGGTTAGCATTCATAGCTAACTCAATGTACTGAATCTTAACAGCAAAGGTGTTAATCGGTAACCATTTTTCTTGTTACCAGTTTTTGTGAAGAACTGCTTCAAGATTAACTTAACCAGCCTACTGAATAGTTCCCAACTAGAGGAACCTTCTATGTTTCTGTCATAGACATACCCAAATACTGTTCTCTTATTACTTCAGAAGAAGTCCTAGTCTTGCCCCTCACTGATCCGTACAGTAGTGCCACATCATAAAAAGGCCAAGCACAGAGTAACCAATTTTCATTTCATCTTTATTTCCATAAATCAGTTACACTTCAAGTGGTTAGATCCTTTGTTTCACATTTCTCAACCTAAGTACACACCTACAGTAGCTACCACAAAACGGGCACCTATGACCATTCTAATAGACTTTAGTTGTTACTGTATTTTTTCAATCTGATGCAAGTATCATTTGCTAACAACCATTTATAGTCATTTTCTCCATTTACATTAAACAGAGGTAAGTTGTAAATACATGGTGTTCTGTTTGCTGCAGGTCCAGCCAATATCAGAATGTGCAGCAGCTTTAAAACTCAATAATGAACTGTTAAATAAGTAGCAGTGTAAAAGCATCTCAAGGGTTCTACGTGTGGAGTTATTTCACACTGCACTAGGAACAGGATGAAAAACCTACACAGTAGTGTCTATTCTATTCCACACACATCTCTTCACTAAAAGGGCTTGTCTTCATACCCTTTAAAGACATACCTTGTGCAACTATTAATTTAACAGAATAAAGATGCTGACTGTTAGAACTACTTGTTAAAGCAAATACATATTGTCTTCCACTAGGAGGCCATGCTACATACACTGAATCTTTCTGGATTGGCTGAAAAGTACAGAATGCTTAGAAGTTCCTAGTGTCCTCTACAGAATGTTTTTACAGAAAAATACTTTATGCAAAAACATACCCTCTCTAAATAAAAATCTCAATTTCAAAGAATCTTTGTATATTCCTTATGGAGAATACATTTTTCTAGAATTGTAAATACCCTCTTTTAGAAGAAATGCTTGATATCTTTGGTTTGCTTATATGCTGGATGGGGAAAAAAAAAAGTTTTAAAGGGAGTAACTACCTAGTCACCTGAGGTTCATCTTTCATTTCTTCTAACATGAACTTTGGATAAGATTAGCTGTTTGCTAGCTGCAAAGGGAAATTCTCTACAAAACAATGAAACACAAAGCTTATTTTAGTAGTGCATATTAAATAAGACAAGGCTGGTTTAATAAAACTAACTCTTAATGATAGTCAAAAAACAAAACTAGTAATCCTACTTGTTCCAGAATTAGTAATCCTATTTGTTCTGTATCACCATCTTCTTTACAAATATAAAGTATTACAAAAATATTCACAATAGTATTTCTATATTAATCTATTATTCCATATTATATTTTGAGAAAGTGCTTAGAGGCAAGTTTATTAACCAAAAACTCATATCCTTCCAGTGGTCTGAAGTCCTGATCCAGTTGTTTAAAACCCTTGTTCAATACAGAACAAGGAGGCAAGACAACTTTCATCTTTCCTTCTACAAATGCCCTCCCTATTTTTACATTTTGATGTCAAATTAAGTAACAGTTGCTTGAAAAGTACAGCGTGATTTGTGTTAAATCGCAGGTTAGCAATGCAGTTACTTCTAAATAAGAAGTTTCATCTCTAATGTAAGGCTTTGAGAAATATTTCATTGCTTTCATTTTTTATCCTTCTTCTCATTATCCAACACTTTATATTCATCTAACACAGCATGGCCGGTTTCCTTTGCAGTTCTCTTTACAACAGCTTTGATACCAATATTGTCAATGTTAAATGCTGTCACACCAACATTGATGGCAGAATTCATAGCGTTGTCTGTGGCATGGCCAGCGTCATCTCCATACCTAAAGAAAGATAGCAGTTTTGTAGATTTGTATGGTTAGTATTTTAATATTCACTGGAATTCTTCTGAAAGCAGAAATTTAAGCATTACCAAGAACAAATAATAAGCACACAGCCTGAGTGCCTAAAGAATAAAATTAGAAATTACCAAACTATTTGCGTAAGGGCTGGTCCTCTATCAGACAGGTTACTCTTTAAAGATACCAATATGCTTCTGCCCTTTTTCCTCAAAAAAACTTTCAGTCTTTCTCCCTCCTTCCTCTAGTTTTGAAGAGTAGAAGGCTTATCTATTGAACCATAAGAAGAGCCAAGGGAGGGAGGAAGTTGTGTGCAATAACCCCTAAGTACTTTTTCACATAAGTTCTTAGGTAAAATTCTTGATACCCTCTATATCCCCATGTAAGTCCTCACAGCCGGACCCTTGCAGCTGCTAAACCTTCTCAGTATGTACCATGGGTGGCAGCACTGAGGAGGAGGGAGGGCAAACACTGTCCTGCCTTCTCACCTGTTACAGAAAAAGGGACTGGAATCACCTCAGGCATATTTTGTCTCAGCTGGTACCACCACTGCCAGAATGGTGCTTGGTTAGGACTTGTCCTGTATCACCTTTGCCTGTGTCTGCATGGCATAATATGATACTACATCTGGTGTAAACAGCAACACATTGGCGTGTTAGTTCAAAGTCCCAAAAGTAGACTCTCTGAGGTAGGGCACCATGGTGCTCAAACAAATTAACCCAGACAGTCTAACAGGTCTCCTGGGTACAAAGAATTGCTGACACAGCTATGATCATATATTGGAGGTAGCAAGGTCCCTACAAAAAAATTCCATTGTGCAGTGAAAACTTATATGAAGTAACCTGGAATCAAAACAGTGGCAAAGGGGAACAAGGGGAAGAAAAAAGAGAAGTCATACAAAACCCCAAAAGGCTCAACGAAGCTAACTTGAGGATATGATGGAAATTATCAAGAGATAAAACCTCTGGTCTCTCCACTGGGCTGTGGGTCGGGCTTCTTTATGCTTTAGGTGGCAAGTCAGCAGTCTTATATTAATTACTCAACTGTAAAGAAAGGTACACATCTACACCAGCAGAGGGAGCATACTGAAGGAGGACAAGAGTATAGTGAGAGCAGGAACTCCAACTGTTCTGGGCAGCCAGCCATTTCTCCAGAGAGCACTGTAATCAGACAAACCAGGCCAAAGGGAAGTATTTCTGGCAGCATCAGAATCCCAGCAGTTAGTAAAGTTAGTTTTTCCCTGTGCTTCTTACAACCAGAGATTCTTTGAGGACCTTGAAATAAGGCTAGAGAGAAGCACAGAATATCAGAGAATCCAAAAATCTATCGCATTATCAGTACAGCAGCCACGGCATAATGGCTGGAACCAACAGCGAAACCAAATAAAAAGAATTAGTGCTTTTTTTGTTTTGTTTTTAATTCTCTGATAGAGCAACAGCCTTGAATCACCAACATTGGATTTGCAGATCACAGAATTAATCTCACAGCAAAAGTGCAGTATTTGTCAATATGGTTAGTTATTTTCACCTCAGAAACATCATAAGCCAGTTTTATATAACATCACTAAAATAGGTAACCTCATTTAAAAGTAAGACTATAGCTTATCCAATACAGTTAGACTAACAATTTCTTAATATTTGATAACTGATTTTTCAGTTTGCCTGTCCCAATTGCATCATTTGTAACTTTTTTTTTAAGAAAAAAGTTGGGCAGATGTAGATATTGCAGTTATTAAAATCATTGTAAAAAAACCACCAAGGTAGTAGCATGGTAATTTGGCAGAAATGTTACTTCTGAAGCTACGTTTTCCCCCAATTCTGATCAACATGCACATATGATGAGCATCTCTTTGTAATTCCATCAGCAAAGGTATTGCAGCTAAATTTTAGCTGAGTTTTTTGTTAATTTAGAGACACTGTGATGATGCTCCTTTCACTTTGTTTCCATTAAGTGGAATTTAGCTCATTCACTGAAGTATTCTGACTGGCAGAAATCTTTGTCACCGAAACAAAAAACAGCTTCCAAAAAGAGATATTATGTAGAATTTTAACACATTTATATAGATAGATTTTAAAGATCATGTATCAAATATTTTCAATTGTATTGTAATTAACTGCAACATTTAATTACTTATTGTTTTTCACGGTCAGTGGCTGTTGACTGCTGATCTCCATATTTCCTATTTTTATATCTAGAACAAAAACATTAATGTGGATTTATGTGAAATGAGTACCCACACAATACCTCCTGACATTCCTACGGAAAACAAACATTAGCAATGAAGCACCACTGACTAGAACTTCACTATCCAACCTCCTATTTGAAATGCATCACAACACAACTCTGAATGCCAATCCACTTCATACTGTATGCTGATCTTTACCTTGTTACCTTCTGCTAGTAGCCTGTATGCACCTTCAACAATCCTTTTTAACATCTTTTTTGCTACACTTATCACTCATTCCATTTAACCTATATGCTTTTGCTTACCCTTCACTTTCTATTACACCTATTGCACTTTTTTGGAGGGGTGCATTTCCTACATTTTGCAGTTATTTCAATATATTCCCTTATTCTCCACAGCATCTTCCAGTACATGCATTCAACTTTGGTCTTTCCATCACCTTAGTAACATCATCTTAACCCCAAATGTTACTATCCTCTTCCCCCACTATCTTTTTCTAAGAACACCTGTATTTTGCAAGTCGAGGCTATGCTATTATTGCTATTTACGCCTTAGATTTCCTTACACAATCTTCTTTTTTGTACCTCCTCGCTTTAATCACACCTGCTGATAGATGAAGTTCTTTCTTTTTTCTTAAATTTAGCTAAATTTACATAAATTCAGGATCAAGCTGAGAGGTTTAAACTGGTAACTTTTTTCGTAACGACATTATACTGTAGAGCAAAGATTATAAATCTGAACATCATTTGTAACATAGCCTGAAGCTGTAATACTTCTAGAAGAGAACTAAAAAAATACTTGCCACAATCATTCACTCATTTCATGTTTTTACTCACAGATGCTCATTACTGTGCACTTAGCAGCTTACCATGTGCTGCATAATTAGAGAAAAGCAGGTATTTCAGTTAGTTTCCCTGCACTTCCATAGGCTTTTTTTTTGCCAGTATTCAAACACAATGACAATATGCTGTAGAAGATGAAACCAATAAAAACATAACTTACTTGTATTTGACAGTTTTTACAGTCTCAGTTGAAACACTTTTAGCAATGCACTTCGCTGCGCTTTCTAAACCTTGCCACACTGTTGAAAACCCTGTGAAAACGAACAGCTTATTTGAGTTCATAGCATTGAAAAATATGCAATTAAAAAAGTATAAGGAATTTTTATTACCTTGAACTCCACTTGCTGCTACCACCAGAGCACCGTCAAAAGTGGATTTGCCATCTTTATCTTTCTTAAGGGATTCTGGAACTAATTTGCTGCCATGCTTCTTCACATGCGGAGCCAGCTCCTTTCCAACACAGCTTGCTATAGAACACACTCCCTCAACTACCATAAAACAATAGTATGCAGATTATTTAGTAAGAACATCTTTCTTTAAAAGTCCTTACTTCTAATTAAAAGCTTCACTGAAGTCTTAAGTGTTGCTTCTATTTAAATATGCTTATTTGAAAGACAGACTTTAATCCACACTTAAGTACCCAACTGATACAGAAGCAACCTTATTTTTCAGATTCTCCACAGCTTCAATTCCTAAGAAACAAGTAAGGTTGGTCTTACAGCTAAAAAGCACTTTACGTCTCACATTCTAATTTCAAGAAGCTGTTCCCATTGCTTTGTTAACCTCAACCTGCAGATAGGGAACAAGCTGTGTTTCTTCCCTGACTTGTCTTCTGGAGAAGTCTCTCTCACAATCATTCCAGCTCTTCAAACTAGTTTTGTAACATCCAGCACAATTTGTTGTTAAGCTTGGACAAGTCACTAGACACTACATAGAAACATTAATGTAAATAAATAACAGAATGAAGTTACTGAGAGCTGCTAGGGTTACCAAGCACCACTGAACACCACACTGTTTCTATCTGGAAGTTTATACATAGTCTAATAGACTTGTTTCAGGTGTGCATATTTAAAAACATGCACACACACGTTACATTCTCTAGTGGTACAATATGGTAGTAACGAGTGACAGTACAGCTTTTAAAATACATGGTTATCAACTTCAGAAGAAAGAGAGACACAATTTTGAATTAACTGTCTAAAACTTAGAAAAGCATGCCAAACTTAAGGCTGTAAAGACTATTCTTTTAGGAAGCAGAAAGATGCCTCAAGGTCATATAATAAATATTAATCCTAAAGTATGTCTCTCACAGGAAGTAACTAAGCACAAGCTACTGATCTCTGGATTTCACCAGGTCAGTCCCTCCTCTAGTTCACTGGCTACAGAAACCAGCTCTTATTTTACAGAATATTTATTAAAGGCAAAAACATAATATACTATGAGATGGAAATTTTTACCTAAGAATTGGCTGACTTTCACAGCTCCTCCTGTAGCCTGTTTTGCTACATGAAGTCCCTTTGCTACAGTTGGGTTGACTTCCAGAGGTTTTTCTTCTGGTTGAATGTGTTCTCGCAGTTTAGAAGCTCCTTTGTGGATAGCTTTACCAGTATATTCTGCTCCTTTTATTAGGCCCCAGCTTACCCAAGATGCACCTTCAAGGCAAAAATTGTTTTTCTTAGAAGGTACAATTCTACAGGCTATGATTCCTACAGCTTTCCCTCCTCTGCCTCTGCAACACTGACTTTAGAAACATTCCTGATTACAGAGTCTGCAATTATACTCTTCCTTGAATGGGTCAGCATGAATTGCTACAGTGATTTCTGCTCCTACACCGCCCACGTTTTTTTCAATTCACTTATTTAAGTTTAATACAGCCAGCCCTCATCCAAACGTCAGCTTAATACAGGTACTCAGTTTTTAAATAGCTATCCAAGCCCCAGCTGGGTCAGAAGTGATAGAACTGCACATCTCAATGCTATTAACATTCTGAAAACATACAACCCAACACTCTAGCCCTCCTAGCAGATTCATACTTATTGAAATCAGCTGGTGGTCATTAGTATATTCCAAAGGTTCTCAGAGGAAAAAAAAAAGTTTATCTGCAGAAATCACAATAGATGCCTGTTTTAATATAACTGCTCATACAGGAGTAAAGTTGTTCTATCACAGTGGTTTGGGTCACAGGGGGTGATCCCCTAACACACAGTCAAATGAGGAGCCTAACTCATTTGCAATGAACAAGGGTGTTGGCAATGGATTTAAGTTCTGCACTGTTTTTATAAAGCTCATCAAACTATCCTTTAGAAGATCACAGCTGGAACTGGTGAACGACTACTTCCGACCACTCAACTTCTACCAGCACACATGCATTTAGGTGAAAATACTGTTTAAATGTTACTCACGGAGGTTTATATCCAACACAATCCTCTTACTACAACAGTACCTGACAAGATTCCATGGGCAACTTTCTCACTCCATTCTGGCAACTGATTTTCCGCTCCTTCAGGTTGTGGTTGGATATGTACAGTCTGCGGCAAGTTAACTGCATCACTAGAGGCTTCTGAAGGCTAACAAGTGAAAGTAAACATCTGAGAATCTACTTCACAACATATCATCAGGGTTTCTGTTTTAGGTGTTTCAGGTTATACAGATCCATTGTCAAATAATGCTAATGTTGTGTATTCCTTGGGTAAGTGTGCAGAAACTCAAGGGAAATTTGTGATTCAATTACTTTTGCACAGAAATGCTATGCGTTCAAAGAACCTTGTCAGACAGCTCAGCATTTTCTGTACACTTTCTTCATCCAGTTACAATGAAAAGATTTGCTTGCCAACACGGCCATATGGTCAAATAGCTAAGTAGGGAAAACTTACAGTACAAGTTAACTAGCAAAAAAGATAAGAGACTTGTCTATCTATCATTTTTATCTTCTCAGAGGGAAGTCAACTCTCTTGTTTTTCAGTATGGGATCTTCAGTCTTCAGTCAGAGAATCCAGCTGCACGAAAATAATGCAGCTGTTCTGGTTGTTTTGCTCCTCATCCTTTCCTCCCAAATTCAAAAATAAAGGAGATTATTCATTCTTTGTGCTGTTGATGCTTTTGCAGACTAGCACAGCCAAGGAACACATCAAGCTGTGCATGCTACTGCTCCCCATTTAAAGCTGGGTGGATAGGATCTGTGTGATTTCATGTCAAACACTAGAGTTTCTGGAGCACCTCTCCCATGAAGACAGGCTGAGAGAGCTGGAGTTGTTCAGCCTGGAGAAGGCTCCGGGGAGACCTTACAGCAACCTTTCAGTACCTAAACAGGGCCTACAAGAAAGCTGGACGGGGACTTTTTACAAGGGCATATAGTGACAGGACAAGGGGTAATGGCTTTAAAATGAAAGAGGGTAGATTTAGACTAGATGTAAGGAAGAAGTTCTTCACTCTGAGGTTGGAGAGGCACTGGAACAGGTTGCCCAGAGAAGCTGTGGATGCCCCATCCCTGGCAGTGTTCAAGGCCAGGTTGGATGGGGCCTTGAGCAACCTGGTCTAGTGGAAGGTGTCCCTGCCCATGGCAGGGGGGTTGGAACTAGGTGATCTTTAAGGTCCCTTCCAACCCAAACCATTCTAGGAATCTATGAGTAGATGTTGATCATTCAAACATATCAACCACCACCACCACAGTCTGGTTAGTGTTTCTAAAAAGTGTTAACATCACGTTACACAGTTTACAGACAATGTATAATTAAACTTTAATTACAGAAATGAAAAAAATTGTAATAGATTTAGGTTCCTGTTCAAGACCCTATTTTTAGGACTTTCCCAATGTAAAAGTTAAAAAAAAAAAACCACCAAAAACCCAAAACATTTCAATGATTCAAAACACTTCTAGTTATCAATGGATAGAAAGAAAAAACCTTTTTATTTAGTCTTGAAGAGTCTAAATGAAAGCATGCATAGATTAAACCTATCAACAGAATAGAATACAGCATATAGAATAATTGATATTACATGGAATTCTTAGATTCCCCTGAAATATTTACTGGAAATAAAAGCCAGGTATTGCACTAAGATGACTGTTGCAGTAAAACAAAACAAAACCAACATTAACAGAAAAGATTAGATTAAGACTTAGACAGTTGCTACCCGGAAGATTAACAGTGTATCACTGACATGTACTACATCACCAATTACTGCTTGACAGCAGTGTGAAATCTCATGTTCAAGAAATGTCTTTTGCATGTGACCAAAACACTCTGGTGGCTGGGCAGGAGAAATAAACTTAATACACAGCTATAGCTAAAAAACAAACAAACAAAACAATAAAAAAACCTAAACTATGTTCCATATATAATTTAGTTATCCCAGAGTTTGGGTCACTATGTAGAAAACCAGTCAACACTTCTAAGGACTATACTAAGGAGCAGAAATGGATTCTCTGAGACAGGTGACTCAATACTATAATTACATTAAATATAGATGTTAATTAGATCCTCATGAATACTATATAAAACAGAAGACACATTAAATGGCCATCAGACTAGGCTTTGAAATATTTGTGCTGTATCACTGTTTTTAAAACTTCAGAAATCTGCTGATTTGCAAAACGTGGTAGCCTGCAGTAGCTGAATCAGCTCTTAACAACAAAAACCCAAACAAACAAAAAAACCAAAACCAAAACCAAAAAAACACAGGGCACAGCATACATTGCTGCTGTCAATTGAGTCTGGAATCTCAGCAGTTCTAACATATATTTCAGTGACTTTTTTTTTTTCTATAGAATTTTGGAATCACTGTCCTGGAATTTACCTGGACTTTGTGGCCAGACATCTGTTTAAATTTATCTTCAAAATGCACTCTCTCAGTTGCTGGGAGCTCTGAAGATAACCCTACTCTCTCATGGGATCCTGGCACCTGTGACATCGTATCAGGGAACATTAACAAAAACATGGAATTTTAGGACAAGAAGGAACTAATGAGATACCGAATTTTAACTACTTCTATGCAGGAAAGATGACAGAGTTTTATCAAATAAGTCCTGCACTGAAACATCACATCATTCTGTAGTACTTCTCCCTTTTAAGTAAAAATTAGTGGCCTCCTGTGCTAGAGAAATTCCCTGCTGAACAAAACAGAATTTATACCATAACAGAATTCTGCCCACATGGCATGCTGCAAACTGGTCCTTCATCATCACTGCATTCAAATCTTGGTGATTCAACAAGATTCTATCTTTCATGAAACAATATAATCCCACTATGAGCTTTTAAGTAGTTACTGATTACCATACTTCCTGAAATAGTGCTCCAGTGCTCTTACAGTAACATTTTTCACCTTGTTTCCAGTTACTGTATCTTACTGCACCTTTGTAAGACTATGGTTTTTTTCTCTTTTCTCTATCTGTCAATATCTTACTGCAATAAGGCACTAGATTTAACTATTTTGAGATCCCATTTGAAGGCAGACTGTTGAGGTACACACTATTTTCACAGGTCTGCTTCTCTGAAGTGGTTTAACATTTTTGAACTGTGAACACATTTGGGCACAATATTCCAGGACTGGTATCATCAAAACTACAGTGTGTTCATGTGTGTGCACACAGAGGAAAAAATGTGCTTTCTCCTGAACACAAAATTTCATTTTGGGTCCTATGTTATCTTTTGGAAAAGTAGGGAAAATATACAAAATGGTCTTCAATTCCTCTCCGTGCTCACAGTTTATTATTTTAAAATTTCTGTCCTCCCATCTCACAGGGCCTACAGTTTCATTACTAGGTTGCTTAATCTTGGCTACTTTATCTATTTCTCACAGGTGAGCTTACCAAGCAAGACACAGAACTTTGCAGTTTTACACAACTAACTGTAAATGGGAGAATATATTTATCATTTACACCTTTTCTTATTGGCTTAAAACAGGCAGCCCAGAAATTTACCTGGATTCGAAGGTCAGACATCTGTTTTAAGAGATCCTCAAACAGCTCTCTGTCCGCTGCTGGAAGTTCTGAAGACAGCACTACTCCCACATAGGACCCTGGCATCTGGGACATCGTGTCAGGGAACATGTAGACTCCAGTATTGCAGCACAGAACAGGAGACTGGTTACACATTAGAGGATATAACCAGTCACAAACCTAGAAAAGATAAGTACATAAAGGAATAAAAGGATCCTTTTAAAAAGAAAGGCAGGCAGAATGTACTGATAAGCACCACAAACCTGATTTTCCATAAAGTTTAGCAAGAAAACCAAAAAAGCCCTACGCCATCTTGGGGGAAAAAAAAAAAAGAAAGAAAAAAACCCCACAAACCAAAAGCCCCATATGACTGTGGAAATATCATTCTTTATTGGTTCTGACAGTCTAATATGGAGAAAATACTAATTTTCACAGGACTATAATTCAGGCTGGTAGCCTCTTAACCGAGGTCTAGTCTTGAGACGCAGGTGTAGGAGCAGATGAAAAGCACTGCAAAACAAGTCAGGATTCACAGCGCCTGTAACTTCCTGTAGGTCTCAGAACAGGTTTATATGATAGGATAAAGAGAATGTACGGCTGTCGCTGGCTGACTGCTGAAGACTGCTAACACAGGTGGAGGTGAACCAGCAGACCCAAAAACAGGAAGCAGTTTTTGTTTGTTCCTCCAACTTTCCCCTTTGGTGAGACTACCAACAGCCAATCTTAGCAGCAACAAGGAGATCCAAAGTCAGAAACAAGACCAGAAACACAACGTATGTTACAGAACACGCCCACATGAAGCAAGCACGGACTGATAAAATTAAAATAATGCATCTTTTTTATTTGTAGATCAGGGTTTGGATTAACATGGGCCCTCAGATTCCAAATTATCAGTTGTCCTAACTGCAATATGTTATCACAACATCACCAGACGGAAGCAGGTAGCATGCAACCCTGTTTTACACTGACACATTACAACAGGTGAATCAACATGTCTTCTCTATGCGAGAAAAGGGAAGTTAATTTCATGAAATGAAAAGACATGTTAAGTCAACTCCTTTAGAAAATGCAATTCACCAGAACAGTCAACACTCGAAAACCTTGGGAAGATACAGAGGTGATTTTCGCAGAAAAAGTCATAAAGTGTATACTTGCAGAAAACCATTTTTTCCAACAGCTATAACATCCTTTATATTACCATACAGATATTTAGGCTTAGAAAAGCAAGAACTTAAGAAGATTGCCTTTTAAAGTTTTATGACAGTTCTTGGAATTTAATTAAAGGAGAAAATTATTTTCCTGTTACCTGAAGAAATGCAGGTGGACGACTCTGCACCGTCTCACTATCTGTATCCAAGAACTTCACAATGCGTAGATATCCAGGATATGAAGGAGCACTAACCTGCCCATCAGGAGTCACAAAGAATATTTGTACTCCTTGGGGAATCAGGATCAGCTCATCTGCATCCACTCCCAGGTTTTCAAGGGGAGGTGGCTGAGTACACTTACTGTAGTAGTCCTCACCTACAGAAGAAAACTCCCCAGAGTCTGTGCCATAAGACACAGTAAAATGGCCATTGGTAGCTTGAGGAGTATAGGCAGGAGGTGCTTCATTTGGCAGACAAAGAGGTGTTGCAGATGGTGGACTCATAGCTGGAATCTGCCCCTGGCTCACAGTTGCAACACTTCCATCTGCTGCAGGTGGCTGACTTGGTACAAACAGAGAATTAGGGGCAGGGGGTCTTTCTGGCTTTTCTTTGGAAGGAATGGGTGGGTACAACTTGGGCACCCCAGCAGGGGCATCCACCACAGCAGGACTTGCTTGTGCAGGTGGGGTGTTTTGTTCTAGAATGCCGAGTCGAGCACGAACGTTTCGGAGGGTCTCCCTCATCTTCTGTTGCATTTGCCTGGCAGACTCCCACTGGGACCCTACACATGCAGGACCCTGCGATGGAATGCTAACTCCTTGGAGCAAGTGCTCAAGCCCTTGCTTGTAATAATGTCTTGCCTCTTCCCTCTTACCCAGTTCATCTGTACTCAGTCCTTTATTGATAAAAATAAAGGCTCTCCTGTACTCTTCATTAATAGCTTTAATATTTTCATCTTCTTGCATAACTGGATCCTGCGGTTGTTCCATTACTGCAAACTGGAACAAAAATTAGTAAGGATATTCATAGATGAAGCCAAACAAAGTTTACCTTAGAACAAAACGCCTTCTAACTGGTTTCTAATGATGACCATACTGCAGAAAGCTATCTAGTTGCTTGGTGCAGTGTCTGATATGTTATGGTTATTGCCTGTTAACCTTCAGATTTAGAATACGTGATTCCAAGACAGCAAGGAATTTATAATCGTCACATCTAGTTACACCACAGACATGTATTTCTCAGAAGTTAAACATCAGAAGAATATAGACATGCTTGATACTAAACTTTCCATCTTAAAAAGTATTAAAATCAGTAGCAAATAGTGGAGTAAAAAAATATTTTAAAATCTAACTTTACTTTTGATAGTATTTAAAAAAAATCTCTAAGGTATTAAAAAATTCAGGAACAGCACTCAACATTTAAACAAATATTGATAAACTAGCATCAACACACAGAACTGGGAAGAAATACTTTCAACAGTTAAAGCTGTGCTTTACAAAACAAAAAACAGGGAATTACTTATCTCCTTTACAGTGTTTATAAGGTGAGAAAGACAACTGGTGTTTTCGCTTTCTTGCTCCCCAGATGACAAAAACTTGGAAGTACCAATATGTACAAAAGGTTGCAGGTTCTATGTCTATTTTGGAATTTATTCCTCAAACTGCCATGTGTATTTCAACAACTGAAGAGCAGAAGAGAATCCAATAGGTTTATCTGAACTCTAAAACGTGTAAAATCACTGTTTCAACTGAATGCAGATCTTCAGTCTTGGCCAAACACAGCAAATACAAATCATTCTTGGACTAGGATAGTGTTTACAACACAGAATGTAAAAAATTCCAGTGAAATTTTTTGCTGACAGCGTTGAGAGGCATTGTCAATTCAGAAAAATCAGGTTTTTATACTAGAAGGGAATAATGATCGTGGACAGCAAAAAAGGGATACTATATAAAAATGAAGGAGCATGGATTTTCACAAAAAACAATGATTCTCTGCTGGAAACTGGATGGAAGGAAGGAGAAAAATCTAGAGACGTCTGTCAATCACAATGATAGCAAGCTACAGAAAACATGGGAGTAAGTGAAATCTGAAATGCAAAAATAAAAATACTTCCATTAGACATACAGAAGCATTAATGCCACTGTACACAGCATTGGTGAGACCTCACAGGACACTGAGCCACATTCAAGAAAGCTGCACCAGAACAGGAAGAGGTGTGCAGATGGTTACTGATTTTTTTTTCTGGTGAACCAACTACTTTTCCCTAGAGAGAGGTAAGTTTGGCTTACCAAGCCAATAAATCAAAGGCTAAGAGATTGCATTAGTCTCTATAAATATACTTCTTTTCAGAAGAAAGTAAATCAGGAAAGAAGAAAATAACTACTGAAAGCCAAACTTTTAATAAAATCCTGAAATAGTACCCACATTTGAGTTTATTTAATGTCTCTTCTTGTTTTAGTCTAACTATCAATGAAGTAAAAAAAAAAAAAAAAAAAAATATATAAAATCTGGAAAATATCCTTCCTCTACTCCAACAAAAACAGAGAAACTTAAGAAGTGCAGGTCATGAAAAGATTTTAAAGAGGCAAAGATGGAATGCTGCACTCCCACATCTTTTATGATCAAAATGCAGATAGCACTTATGTGACTGATGCATCTGCATTCACATGACAGAAGTGCCATGTGATCTGGAACATGTCTGGATTTTTACGATGCAACAGAATCCAATTTCATGCAAAAGACAAGATGTGTGATTTCAGTCCAATGACAGAGGCGTAGCTAGGAATACGACAGGGATGGCTTGAGAAAGCAGCCCATGTGGTGCAGATCAGCAGCGACTTGAGCCACCAGGCTCACCGCCCATTCCCCACCATGTAGCAGAAAAACTAATCTTGGGCTGGAGGAGATTCTTCTGGCTGATTGCAGTCACTTGCTGCCAACTGGCTCAGCATCTTTGATTTAAGCTGAAGAACAACACTGGCATAAGTGTATATTTAATAACCACCAAGGACATCAAGTTTAGAAGTTATAACCATGCTTCTGACCAGCACAACAGCAAGCAATTATAATGAAAGTAACTGGAAAGAACTCTTAACAAGTGTGCAAGTGCAGCTGGATGCTTACATGAAAGATTAGACTTAACCACATCATGCATTTTATGATCTAGACATTAACTATTTAAGATATGCATAGTTGGATTATTTGCTAGCAAAAAAACCTAGGGACTCCCAAACCACATCATCTTGTGTCAACACTTGTATTTACTCATGAAAAGTCAATTTTTCCTTTTAAGAAGGGTATAAAGGTAAAAAACAATTCAACAGTAAAGAACTCCTATTTAAAAATTACTGCGGGTTCCCAAAACACAGAAAATGTTTAGAAGACTGAGAAAGACAGAGGAATTTAACCTAACATCACAGTTTACTTCTTTATGAGCAAAATTTAGTGGTTTGGCATTTTTAGTGCCTGTGAATCCAATTCTGTAAAAAGTCCCTTCTTAAGGCTTTAAGTAAACAATTCGTTTGTGTGAACACAACTGCAGTACCATAGTCTACTTTGCCCCATGTTTTTTGATTTGTTTTTGCTGGGGGAGGCTAAGGCAAAGATACTTTACAGATTTTAAATAATTCTTTTGCTAGTGATTGTTAGTATATAACAAGAAGAGACATCAAGTAAAATCCTAGCTACATTTCAACTTAATAGTGAATTAATTTACTATTCACTGTACACTCATCATACGGTCAACACCACTGTCCTTGCTAAAGCTCAGTCTTTATTAACACTAGAAAAGGTCTGTAAGAAAATGGAGATGTCAGCATGATCAGTGTATATACAGCACTAGTGTGTGGCCACGCATGGCAAAGATACAAAAGCTGGCTCAGCAGTTCAGAAGAGCAGGAGTGTTGCAACTCACCTCTGATTGTTTGAAACATCCCAAGTTTGCAGTGTATGTATAGTTACCACCAAACTATGCATTTGGGTGGCAAAGGACTTGGAAATGGAGGAAGGAGTTCACAGTGGATTTTAAGTTTAACACAAGATAACTAAAAAGTCAGCCTGAAGAGCTGAATTGAATTCATTCTTATTAACTGATTAAAATTAATACAAAATAATGGATAGTATAAAGTAAATAAGCCAACTGGATTGTTCCCTCACAACACAAGAAGAAATATTCTCTGAAACAGAACATTTAAGTAGCAATCTGACCATGTGAAAGGAAGATCCTCGGTCATTATTATTTTCAGTGTATGATCTTAATATAGTATTTAAACACCCTGCATGTTTTAATGTTTATCTGTAATCCATTTCTGCACAATGCAGAGTCTTATTTCCTCTGTTTTAAAGCTGGAATGAATGGCAAAGTGTATATTACTAAATATGAGAGCTGCAAACCAACCTTTGGTCCTACGGCTGGTACAGACTCGCCCAGATCTGTACTACTTAGCGCTAAGTAAGATTTAGAGGAACTTGTCTGGGAGAAGGCTGGCCCAAAACAGAGCTAAGAAAAGAGCTGATGGGCACTGTAGATAATCACAGATCAACCCAGTACTTGAGCTCATTCCTTGGCCCCTTTTCATTTATCAGTACAGATACACTCTGTGGTTTTAAGTGACTTGACCAAGAGAGGCCACGGTGCAACAGAGAAACTTGAGTTCAATTTGATACTGTATGCTAACATCTCAACTATCTAGCTGACCATCCTTCCTCTGAAGCAGCAACCCCCCCTTCATTAAAAAATAACATCTATTTAAAAAAAAAATGTAGCTCAATGATGGACCTTACTACCAGAAGGTAACCATGAAGCCTAAAGCTTATTAAGAGGATTAAATATCCTGACTGACAGAGGTAGGACACTCTTTCCAACTCACTATTTTTGAAACCTTGGGGGTGTAGGGGAAGAAAAAGCAAAACCAAAACAAACCCCTTAATCCACGAGCTCTTCCTATGTGACAGCTGTTTTTCTATCAGCCACTGATTTCAAAGATGAAGAGGATGAAGGAGAACTACCATGCCGACAGAAGTGTTTTAAGCCTTATTTCTGTAGAGAAAGAGCAATTAAGAAAGTATTAGTAACTTTCAAGAATTTAGAGAACAAACTGAATTAAAACAAACGTTACGAAGGATTTAAACTAATACAAGCCAGGTACTAGCTGATAAATTTACATTTTTTTGCTTTTAGTTTATTTAAATTAGTTTGTTTAAAGCAGCCCTTAAATTTTTCATTAAATGGTGGCCTACTGCTAGTTTTTAAGCACCTAAGGCTAGATAATATCAAAGACTAGACAACAGAGAAAATCAGTGATCTGATCTAACACGGTAATTCTTACTCTTAAAATTACCGAAGACTTCAGTAAACTCCCATCTTCTGACATTTTCAACTCACACCATCTTCTCAGGCCGGTATCCCAGCACCTACGTTCACCCAGCCAGCACGTCTAATTTTCCTCTTCTCAGTACCACTGCTGCCCCACCAAGCCTTGTTTTGTCCAAATAAATGGAACTCCTACCTGACTCCTTGGCCTGTATTTCCACCACATGCTCTCAACGCGGGGCTTTTAGGCTTTGAGTGCCTACTTGGCACTTCTCTAAAAAAGAAAGTGAAAAACCAGTAGGGCACAGGTAATTCCCTTCATCACGCAGCTGTGCTGCCCAGCTCTTCGTTCTGCACAGCGCTCAAGTACAAACACGCTGTCGCTATCTGCCGTTCTGCGGCCAAAGGTTCTAGCAACATCGTGGAAAACTTAACCGTTACGTAAGGCTGCCATTTAATACTTTTTCATTAGCTGCGTGCCTGCCAGCGCCCTTCTCCGTGTTCAAAGCAGCCAGGCCCAAACCGACGCGAAAAAAGGCAAACTGCACGGGGCAGCTTTCCGAAGCATTTTGACAAATAACCCCTCGGTCCCACAGTAAGACGCCCCAAACGGTTATTTATTACCGCGGCTGCTCGACTCGGGCCTCACCACAGCCCTCCCCGCTGCTCCCCCGCCTCACAGCCCGCGTTGGAAAGGCGGCACCTCCACACCCCCCCCACGCACCCCCCA
>NW_010972787.1:8708922-8743745 GCF_000737465.1 Haliaeetus leucocephalus
CGAGAGCCGCCTCCCGCGTCAGGCGGCCGTGACGTCACCGGGCGGCGCTAGGCGGCTGTAACAGCTTGATTACCTCAGTTCAATTAACAAAAGGCGTTTCATCAACGCTCGGTCGTGACCCGCGGCGTCCCCCGGCTTGGTTTCCTGTCAGGACGCGGTCGCTCTGCCGCTCCTGCGGGCCCGGGCCCCGCCGGTCTGTCAGCCGCCGCGGCGGAGCGGGCGGTGTCCGCCGCCGGAGGGCGGGCTTCGTGGCTGGCACTGGCGAACACGGCAGGGGTCTTGCTGTAACTGGGGCTTCTAGTCAGGTAATCGACACCAACGTTCAAAATAAAGGAAAAATACGGCCTGAAAGATATCGTTCTGAACCGCCAAAGTCGTCCTCCCCCCCTTCATGTCGCCCGCCAGAAGCTTCCTTTTGACCGTTACTTTAACTGTGGAGAGATGGCTGCTCTGCTGGGAGAGATGGCGTGTTCGCAGAGCCGGCTGTCCCCAGGTGAGGCTTCGTTTCCAGTTCTGGGGAAGGAGGACCCGGCTGCCTCCCCCGGTGCCGGCCTCCGAGCTGTGGGAGGGACGGAGCTGCACTTGGGCACTGCTGTTGGGGAAAAAACGAAGGAGAAACGGTCTCGCTGAATTTCCAGCACTGGCCTCAGAGCATGAACGCCCACGTTCTCAGTGGAACTTCAGCTTCTCAGTGAAACAGCTGTTAGCCTTTCTCAGTGTGATCTGGCAGTGTATTATTTATTTGCCGCTTTCATAGTCAATGCTAAAAATCTTCTGCAGCTTGACTTCACGTAGAAAATTTCTAACCGTGTTAAATCTAGCAAAGGTGCGTTCCAAGGTGCATGGTTCTGTACCTGAGATAGCTCTTCCAGAACTTGCCGAGTGCCAGCCCTTTGGGGGCTAATTAACTTGCTTTCTCAGGTACTGTCGTGTGTATGCTGATCCTGAATCAACCTTTAACACACCCAGGACCGCAGACCATGAGAAATTCGTAGTAAACATTGTGTTTAGGTAGTGGCAGCCCTGTCCGGCACAGTCCTGGAAGATGGGTTTGCCTCTTAGCTTCATTTAGCTCTGAATTATCTCTGGAAATTTGTCACACATTGTAGTTTATAGCACATTTATGTAGGAATTCCATGTTCCCTTGCTTGCTCTTCACTCCTTTCCCTACTGACAAGAAGCAGAACAACCTGGAGGAGAGACAAGCCGTCCACAAATCAGGGAGAGTTCCTCTCTTCAACAGTGATGAGGATGGCATTTGTACATGAAGTGGTATGCAGATGGATGAGGGTGGCATTTGTGGTTTGGGCTGGTGGAGAGGGCCCTAAACATTGATTTAAGCAGATGATAGGTTGGGCTCAGGTAACTAGATGACACTGAATTATGTTACGTGGATATATGCAAGTGTCCTGGTTTCAGCTGGGACAGAGTTAATTGTCTTCCTAGTAGCTGGTACAGTGCTGTTTTTTGAGTTCAGTATGAGAAGAATGTTGATAACACTGATGTTTTCAGCTGTTGCCAAGTAATGTTTAGTCTAAAGTCAAGGATTTTTCAGCTGCTTATGCCCAGCCAGCAAGAAGGTGGAGGGGCACAAGAAGTTGGGAGGGGACACAGCCAGGACAGCTGACCCAAACTGGCCAAAGGGGTATTCCAGACCATGTGACGTCATGTCCAGTATAGAAACTGGTGGGAGTTGGCCTGGGGAGATCGCTGCTTGGGGACTAACTGGGCATCGATCGGTGGGTGGTGAGCAATTGCACTGTGCATCATTTGTATATTCCAATTCTTTTATCATTACTGCTGTCACTTTATTAGTGTTATCAGTATCATTATTAGTTTCTTCTTTTTATATTCTATTAAACCTTTCTTATCTCAACCCACGAGTTTTACTTCTTTTCCTGATTTTCTCCCCCATCCCACTGGGGGGGGGGGGGGAGTGAGTGAGCGGCTGCGTGGTGCTTAGTTGCTGGCTGGGGTTAAACCACGACAGCAAGACTTACAAGGAACTGAAAAACAGTTCTATGATGGAAAGTGACACTCTCTTTTCAAGCAGTGCCACAAGTTAATAGAAGGACTTTTTAAATTATTTTTTTTTTAGCCATGCAGGTGGTCAGACACTGGTCACGTTTTGCCCAGGGTGGCCATGCAACCTCCATCCCTGAGGTGTTCAGAGCCCACTGAACAAGACCCTGAGCAACTTGGTGTAGCTTCAGAGTTGGCTATGCTTTGAGCAGAGGGTTGGACTAGATGACTTTCAGCAATCCCTTCAAGCCTAAATTTTTCTGTGATTCTATTGAAATAAATGCTGGTCTCCCCTTCAAACAGAGAAAATGCCCAAACTCAAAACAATCAAAACAGTGGCCTTAAGTGGATTTCTAGAGAGGAGTAGGAACAACACACAATTCTTCATCTCAGAGCTCTTCTACTTCATTTTGGTTCCTTCTTAAATATGTAGTTTAATCAGACTGTGGAAAGAGATTAAATAAACCAGCTGAAAGAGTGCTGAAACACAGGTCAGTCTTGAGAACATGTAAGTGATGAGATGATGATATATTATTTTTTTATTTCTGTAAGAGCAGAAGCTGCAAGTAGTTTCTGTGGATCAGTGGAGAGGATGCCTCCTAAAGAGAAACTTTCATATCATTTTTATCGGTCAATAGAGAGAGCTCAGCATTTTCAGTAGTTCAATATTTTCTGTAAACAGGCCTAAATAATCCCCTTTGCCAACATTATTTTGTGCAAGCAGGCCTTGCTAGGCCTAGAAGTTGGTGAAGGGCACAGCAGCGTCACAAGCGAGGGAGGGATGAGCTGAGGAGATGTACGCCGAGGCCAGGGTGTACATGGCAGGGGGCTGAGGCTGTGAATAAAAAATATGCAAGAATTCTCCAAAACGACTACTAGTATGCAAATAAATTTCATTGACTTACATCAAATGCCAGTATGACTGTAACCTGGTTACACATCTGATGGGAATCATGCTGTGTAGACAGAGTGCTTTTAGTCAGCAGCCACTGAAACACTGATGGAAGCACAATAAATCACTGTTGTGTGGGTACAACTGAATATATAATTATTCTACAGCTTGTAACAATAGTAAAAACTTTTGTAGTAGATGAGTAGGTGATCTTACTGTGATGATTACCTTTTTTCTGCTTCCACACTCCATTTGCAGATAAATTGTCCTCAAGCCAAGTGAGGAAACAGCAATAACAGCTGTCTGACAAAGGTATATTGCAGCTTTTAAAAATTATGCCAGCTACTGACCTCAAAGCGAACTGGCACTTTGTTAAGGTGCAAGAACACATCTTCAGCATGTATGTGCAGCGTTGATAGGCTTGAACTACAAGCAGGAGTAATGCACTTAACAACCTAGAGAGCAGACAAGCGTGAAGCATCTGGAAAGGGTAGGTGGCTCCTGAGAAGATCTCGTCTGGGATGCCCACTCCCAAAGGATGATGGAATAGCCTGGCTGTTAACAGTACAGCCCTGGGAAGGAGGAGGCTCTACCAATTCAAAGATATAGATACAGGTCCAGATAGCATCTGTCCATTGCATTTGGCCGCTTGCTAGGCTGCAGCCACCATGAGTAAGGTTTTTCCCTGCCCTTTGCTGTAAGCAGTCATTTGCATGTGTGTAATCATTAAATGCTATCTTCATAATCTGCCCTATTCTTATGTTGAATAGGGGTACCCACAGAGTAAGGACAGCAAACCTAGACCATTTTATGGGACCCCAGGTTTAACATTTCCTACGTTCAGAGACACTATAAGCATGATCCTCAAGTCCAGCCTAAGGGAAATTTTTCTGGAAAGGGGTCAAAGTGCTCTTGCAGGGTCTGCTACGGCAGGGTCTGCTGCAGTGGAGAGAGAAATGTGAGAACTAGGGAGACAGATGATGGACCAGCTTAAGTTGACTGGGAGTTCAGTTTGTTAATTCAGCAGTACACAAAGTAAGTTGATAAAAATGGTCAGAAGAGAATAATACCAGGGAAATACCTGGCTCTGTAAAGACCAATGGTAACAAAGCTGTTCTCTTGGGTGTTTTATAGCTAAATGCATCCCTACTGGGACAGATCACAGTAAAACTGGGCACCACAGAACTCGAGTTATTCACATACATTGATTACAATATTGAGATGCTTGTTCAGTTCAGAGGAAAAATAAATTCAAATGCTGATGGAGTATTCTATTGTGCCCCTTTGTGGCACTTGGAATAGTGGCCACTTTATTTGATAGCAGCTATGTGTTTTCCAGAATGATTGGACATATGCAGAAAGCAGTGGAGATGGTGAAATATCTTTTTCTTTTAGCACCAAAGGGTCAAAATATGCTGCTGTCAAAAAAGAGAGACCATTCAGGGGCAAGGACTTTGCACTTTACAAGTCTAGGAGTGAAATTTTATACAATTAATAAATAATCCTGAATTATGCAATTTATCCTGGGTTTTGGTTGTTTTTTTGGGGGGAAGGGTACACAGAAGATTAAAAATGCAAAATAAAAAGTGCAGAATTAGAAAGCAGTGCATCTCACACTGTATCCATAATTAAACATTTTTTTTAATGCTCTTGATGTTTGGGAGAAACAGATGTCTGCATGCTGATTTCACTTCACCATAAATTAATTTCTCTGGGAAGGTGAAAGATAACTTCTTGTTTGTCTTCTGGCTTTTTGTGGCTCATACCACCATCAAGCACTAATGTGTCAAACTGAAAAATAATGTATAGCCTAGTGATATCGAGCGTTGTTTTTTCTGTTGTTTTTCAGTGGCCAAGAGCAGCTCGGCATTTGTGGTCAATTGAGTTAATCATTTGATTGCATGTAGTCCCTTCATCTTTTGATAAGAAGCTGTAACTCTCATTTAGCTGTGTGTGTGTGAGTGCGCATGTGTGTACAAAAGCACATATACCCAAACTTCAAAGTGTGCTATTCCAAAAACGATATTGGCAGAATTAGGGCCTTATGACATACTGTATGTAAGAACAACTATCATCAAGATTTTTCTACAGATGATGTGGGAGAACATCTGTTTTCCTAATGATTTAGGTGAGGCAATCTGGGGCCCTGCCTGTGGCAGTTCTGGCTTGTTTTCTTGTTGTCTCAGCTCTTCACGATTTGAAATTCAGACTAATCTCCTGTTGCTTGAATTAGAATAGGTCCAAGGGCTGTTATTCTGTAAGTAACAACATGTTTTCTTGCATCTTCCTTTGATGAATCTGGTATTGGCCAGCTTTTGGACTATGACAGTTCTGTGAACTGGTCCTGTGCAGGGATATATGCCATATTGTATGGGGGTTTTGGTAAGGATATAGGAAACCCTAGCTAAAAGACATCTGCTTATATAGATTTCCTCTCCTTTTATGTTTAAGGTACGTCTGTCCTTGGATAGGTTTCGCTCTCTAGTTGGAGTCCCACCGTGTGTGTGCTAGATTACGCAAACTTTTTCTTCCTCAGGTGGGAAGTGGATAGCTTTCCCGGTCGCTTTGTACTTAGAAATGAGACTGTGTGCTTAATGTTTAACTAGGTGGCATATCTGTCATGTAATTACATCCGTTTTCCCCACCTCGGGAAGAAAGTTGAAGGAGCCACATGTCTCAATTTGTTTTGAAATGCAAGCTCCTCAAACTGATGGGCAGGAGCTCAACCAGAATGATTCCAGGTATCCGCTGAGTAATCCCAAACAACAGTCTGGCTCTGCACAACTCTGTACAGGATGCTCTGGATGAAATGTGGAAATAGGCTGTGGAAATCAGTTCTTCTAATTCCGAAGTCTAGGTGCCGAGACCATCCATGGCCCTCTCAGTATCAGGGCAAGTCCTGTGCGTGTGTCTTCAGTCTCTTGGTCCTTTGGTTCCCCAAAGAGGTGTTGAGTAGGATGCTTGGTGGATCAACATCTTGAGCATGCAATGACAGGCATCCAAAAGTGCCTTCATATGGCCAATGGCAGAACTCAAACAGTACGGTTTGAATACTGAGTGTCTAGCTGACACTCTGCATAAACAGTTTCCAAACAATTCATGGAACAGACATAATAATAAGGGTATTTGTTAGACAAAGTGTTTTGTAGAAATCCTGATCTTTGGTAGATGAATCTCAAACTGGAAAGAGGATCCAGGCTTCAATTTACAAATGTGTTGTTTTAACTTTATTAGTTACCCCATGCATCTGTAAACCTTTGAAAAATAAGATCCTGCATTTGTAAAGTCATTCATTCACAAGGAATAGCTTTTTCACCATCAGATGCAATAATTTTAACCTTGTTCTTATCTTTTCAGTTTGCTGTCAAAGTAGTATATTATAATACTATAATATTTTTTAAATAATAAATGGTGCCTACACCTTTTTAAATTAACAGAAATGCAACGGGAGTTTTTGTATCCCTGTTCTGCTCTATTCCAAACTGAAACTGAAAAAATTTGTGTCTAGCAGAACTGGTCTAAAGATATATTGTTACTGTATAGCTAGATGGCAGCATTCACATTGCTTTTAGAAAAACTGGGGTTATTTGAAAGGTTTTTAGAAAAATCTGGCTGCTCTGTAACAGTTAAATGGCATGGTCCTATTTTGAAATGTGCTGTGTAAGAATGTCTGAATACCTAATACATCTGAAAATCTGACCATTTCATTTAGGTGTCTAAATCAAAGATGCATAATTTGGCCCTACAGATAATGAGTATGAAACGTAGTATTTCCCTGTTTATCTAAAAAGATAAAAACCTGATTATGTGTCTACAACTTTCAAAACAGGCTAATATATTATTATATATGATTCTCTTTATTCGAGAATTTTGTAAATAAGATACTGCAATAAAATAAAATAAAAACACTCTTTTTACATACATACTCCATTTCCTTAAAATTTGAGGCAATATTAATGCATCTTTGCCATTGACTCAGCAGGCCTTGAATCATTCTTAAAATTACCTTGACTTTTTTCTTCAGTGGAAAACCTCCCAAACCTCATTTATTTCATTACAAAAGCAATTAAAGTACAGTAAAATGCACAAGCTGTTGAATATGTCTACAATAATAGGATAGTCTGTAAACACAATGAATAGGGAAACAGATTCCAGCTTCAAATCCCAAGAAGCTACTTTAAACAGCATTAGAGGGAAACATGTTTATGATAGTATCATGAAATGCTACAAGCAGCTTGTTTTGAAGATATACAAATTTTCTTCCTTTCAAATATATAACAAAATAGTTATTCAGTAAAGTCTTTCTGAATGTCCAGTAAGCTCCTTCTGTCTATCCCGCCAAGCTTTACCTATCTTCACCAAGTAGAAGCCCACCACCTCATGCCTTGTGGCACTTAGGGACATGGTTTAGTGGTGGACTTGGCAGTGTTAGGTTTACAGTTGGACTCGATGCTTTTAAAGGTCTTTTCCAACCTAAATTATTCTGAGTCTGTTATTACTGATTTCACTGTTAGCTGCTTAAAATTGTCTCCAAATTTATGTAAGTTATATATTCACTTGCTAGTGAGGCGGTATTTCCTAGAATACCCCTATCCACGACATTCCTGTGCTGAGGGTTGCATAGAAGTAGAGAACAACCGAGAAGCTCCTGCGCTGGAAGGACTTGCCTTCTCCGCAGGAGACTAAAGGTGGCATACAGACGAGAACTCCAAGAAAGCCATGGGACTGTTCAGAGCCACATTCAACCTTAAACTAAAGTAATTTAAAGAGTAAATTAGAGTGTTCTCATGCCTTCTGAAAATCACCTCTACTACATACTTTTAAATGGTCCATGGGGACAGGATGGATAGGGACTACATGTCAGACAGGCTGGTTCCCTGGCAGGGCGAAAGAAGAGGGAGAGCTGACAGGGGTGGCTTTCCTCAGGTGCTAGCCACCACTTCAACGGTGACACTAGTCATAAGAGCCTTTAGGATCGTGCTGACCTGATCTGGAGGCCAAGGGAGATCCTGGCATTGCCAGGATGATGTGGGCATATTGTCTTTTCTGGTAAGCTGTTGCTGTGGCCTCAGCATTAAAATGGGGCTGAGTTTAACTCTGCTATCATCTCAGTTCAATTATTTATGAATTTCAGCTCACTGTCCTTGGAGGTACCACTGAGAGAACCTTTTCTGCTGCTCTCTGTACTTTCTTATCTCTAGTTTATGGACTGAACTGCAGAAAGCAAAGCAGGGTAACTATGTAGTGTGCAGAGGTGTCAGCCTGAAATCAAATAATACTGCAGTGAAAATAAGGTTTTGCTCAGCATCTGTCTATACTGCAGACTATAGGATAGGACAGAGATGCTTAAACCTATTTTCAGTATTTCTGCATAACACTGGAGGTTATACTATGGACATATTTACTTGAAATCATAATGTAAAGTCTGAGCATGATTTCATTAGCAAAAATGCACCATTGTATTTCTATTCAGCAATTCTGGTCTTACAGCCCTGTTCTGACTGCCTTGCTGGCTAACCCATAGACTAAAAGCTTTCTGAATTTTCTTTATTTCTGTAGATCCAATACCTGTGCTTTTTAGTTTATAGGAATGTTTTTTTTTATATTTATTAGCTCAATGGAGGAAAGCTGCCATCAGAACCTGAAACGAAGCTCCAAAGTTTTTGCAGATGTGTAACATCAACCGAAGGTCAGTAAATCTCATAATCAAAAGCTGTATAATATAGAACAAAGGTCAATAGTTCATTAAATCTCATCATTGGAACCTATAAAAGTTGAATGAAAAAGTCACCTGCAGTGCAAAGCCTTGGCCTTGAATATACAGGTAAACGTGCTAGGTAATACTTATCATACTTATCGATATGATTGAATTTATTTTAAAATTTGCCAAAACATAGAGAAAAATGAGACTGTGATGATACAGACACCTGAGTACATCCTTTATGTTGTGGACTGACCTGCTGTAAATGGACCAACATGTATAGGGTTTTGTCCAAGTGTCTAGATAATTTGTGACCCATTAACCATTCTGTCCTTATGCTAATCCCTCTTTCCTAGGTTACAAGGCTGCATCCTTTACTCAGAGATATCTCATGGTCCTTCCAGCTTGGCAGTCACAGTAATACTTAAGTACCTGAAGCATGTATAAAAGTTGAACTTTAAACAAAAGCTTCTTTGTTATTGTCTTTATGTACTTCCCTAGGTAAATTACTTAGTACAAGTGTTGGCTTGTTGTTCCAACATTGTATAAATAAATTACAGTAAAATGACTGTTTTCTTCATTCAATCTTCTTGAGTGAAGGAGAAATATGTATTAAATTTATGAACGTGAAACTCTCCTGAAATGAAATAGGTATTTTTTAATTTTCTAGAATTTATATTAGACTTCAACATTATCGTAATTGAAATATTTCATATCTTTCCTTTTTATACAGGGATTACAAGGAAAACCCTTCTGGGGCTAATTTAACACAAACAAGTCCCAGTAACTAGCACTGAGAACTCTTTAACCTACTGGATAAAGTGTCTGAATGATACTGAAATGCAAGTGACAAGGTTATATCCCAAGGATTACATTTTTATGAGAAATTTTTCATACCTGTTATTCCCTCAGCGTCTGAGACATTATTATATTCCAGTACAATTATTTTATTACCCTCAAATTTATTTATTTATTAAAATATTTAAGAAAACATAATGTGCAGCATAATTAAATCTAAATCTTTATGTGCAGAGGTCTCGATATGTGTTATTAGGGAATTAACCTGGTTTGAAGTCTGTACTTGTAGGACCAAAATACCCTTTCACTTTCCCTCTTGCAAATCAAATGAACTAATATTCATTTCACCCTTCAAAAGTTCAGGAATTCATGCTGTCTGTGTACTAGTGGAAAGCAGAGAGGCTGGGGAAGTAATTGCCTTAACAGTCAAATCATCCTGGTTTAAAAACCAACCAGCAAACCAACCCATGAAGAGCTGTTTCTTTTTCTTTGATTTGGCAGGTTTTTAATGCCACTGATGCAGTTCATGGTAGGTGCCCATCACAGTCACATCTGCAGACCTGATGGGATGATGAACTACAGCATAGAGGTGGGGAACTTGTTAAAATAGCCTTGCTGCCTGAGAAAATGGGGCACCACCAGCACCCTAAGAATCTAAAATACACCCTCTTAGCTATTTCCCACGTGTGTAGTAGTTAGTAGTTCATTTCTTTTGTTAGTCTAAGCTAACAATAAGCAATAGGACAGAGATCGCCATTCTTTGCTGAGAACAGTGGCTCTGCAAAACTAAGGTGCCGTGAGGAAGGTACACGTCTGTGCATAGGGAAGCACATGCATTTGGAGGATGGTGGCTTGCATCATCCAGGAAAATAACAACTCCACATACTATCAGCTGTAACAGCAAAAGGTAAATTAGCTTTCCTCACAAAATGCCAAGTTCCATCTTGGACTGTTCAAATGATTACTTTGTTCTGATTTAAAGAGAACACATATTTGAAGATATTTGTTCTCTCTGGCTTGTTTTTACTTGTAAAATGCTTTAAGCTCAATAAATATTCAGCACATATTTACTCAAGTGGAACTTGTTCCACTGTTCTTATCTACTGCATAAATTTTATAAGTATTTTTAAAAGCTGTCTGAGTAAAAATATAGATATTCAAGAGCAGAACGTTGTTCTCCTGGCTTCAAGGATGGGTAGTTAAGTGGCTTATACAGTTCTCTTGTTTTGTTTGAAGCTTTTAAAAAAGTAGTAGTTCCTGTAGACATATTTATCTGGGAGGCATGAAAACAGTGAGTGTATAAAAAATGCTTTTCGACCAAAATTAAGGTGCGAAATGCAACCTAAATTTGAGTTAATCCCTATTGAACTGAATTCTGTCTTAACAGCATTATACATATCAGAGATGAGACAACTTCTAGTTCTTTGTCTGGTCTCGTTTGAAATACTTAAAGAGGGCTTATATCACCTCTGAAACATAGTGCTCTCATTTTCTTATATTAGACCTTTCTGCCTCAGCTTTTGCACTTATGGTAAAAGCAGCATTCTCCAGTGTTGTCAACTATTGCCCCATCTTTAATTCTCTTCTGGAAAGGATCATAGCCAAAAAGATCTAGAAAGAGATTAAGATTCAGTAATAAAAAAAAAAAGAAGGTTCATGTAAAGCAACAAGTATGGCAGATACTGCAACTCCCTAAATAGACGCAGGGAATGCTCCCTCCTAAAACCATTCTTGCTTCTTGCAACCTTACTGAAAGTAATTCTGCTCACTTGTGAGCCAGCACTGACGACCCTACGCTGTATAATAGCATCTAATGTCAAGACCTATGAATGATCCTAGATTAATTAAATCCTAGATCCTATTCATTAAATACACTCAAAGAGCAGTGTATTAAGATAACAACAGAACTGTGACACTAACATGAAGAGTCATGAACCAAAGTTTGAGAGACTGATGGACAAAGAGAAGAAGCTAACATGAACAAGCTAGCAGACTGATATCACATATAAGGAGGAAATATAAGACACTGTGTGATTGAAGCAGTACAATAAAGGTATGGAAAACTGAAGTGTTTTACTAGCAGTTCAGTGATAGTCAGGGCGTTGTACTACCTGGGCAAGGCAACAGCAATTCTGTGCTACGGTAAGGGCTCTGGAGGGGAGAAGAGCCCACTCCAACCTAGTGCTTACATACTCTTTCTGATTATAAAGCAGGAAAACTTTACAAACTTGATGGGGTAATGGGAAGGTTTATATTATTAAGAGCAATAGGCCAACAAGTGTCCATTGTCAATCTTGGTCAATCTAAAGTACCTCAGGCAGCCAGGTGGTATAATTATATCAGATTGGGCAATTATGCTGGAAATACCCACATCAGACCAAAGATCATCCAGAAGTTCCTTGGACTAATTCTGTCATTAACTGCAGAAAAACCTAGATCATTATCTTACTATAATATACCGTTTAAGCCTTAACTCATAATGGATAGTTTTACTTTGTGGACACACTCTTGAAACAAACATTTTACTTAGAAAACACAGTCTAAATGTCATAGAGCCTTGTGAATAAAATAATTGTCAGTAAAATTATTGAATACTATCCTCAGAATCAGTAAGACAATCCCACCACTTTCCCACTGTTACAGGTGCTTACTGTTATAAAGGCTGTTGCCATGTGTGTTCTTGAAGTGCAAAGCATGGTGCAGTGCTTACTGCCACCAGCTGCGGGCCAGTGCAAATGATGCTCCTTGTGCAACAGCCTCTTTCCGAGGATCAGCAATAGCGTCTGGAGTTGGTGAGGGCCAGGAGCTCTTAAGCTGGAAGCAGAAAAGGACATATGTCCAAGGCCTGGTTTGTATTCTGTGATTGGATTTCTATACAACCCAGGAAGCATCTCACTGTGAGGCATGTACAACACCCAAGTCTGCTGTGAAGCGCTTGAAAACAAAGGGATTTCAATATCCAGATAGAAAGAAGAAGGTGTGCAGAGCCACCAGGCTGCATTCTCACACTGACTCCTGGAAAGGGATCCTCTGCACATGCAGGGTCTTGTGTGGGGACCCAAAAGAGAAGAGAATGAGGCTTCCCAATCTTTCAGAAACCTGAAGGGGTGAGGATATCCCCAGCTGCAGAAGCTGAACCCATGTCTCTCATGCAGTTGCTTTTTTTCTGCAGATGTTTTGATCCTCCTTTCTCACTCCTTGAGGGCTGGAACTGACATGGGCTGATGCCTCCAATGCACTATAACTGCAGAGTAGTTGCAGAGAAGTGCACCAGCATGCACAGTATTAAATAAAACTACCAATTTCTGCAGTTTCCGTGTAGAGTAACTATTCCCTAAGGAATCAATAAGTTGGCTCTGTCAATCGTTGTGTATATATTTTAGCAGCTAGGCTGTTCTGGGGCTGTAGCCTTTTAAAGCACAACTTTTGCTGCTCTTTTAAAACATTAGCATTCCTAAAACTGTCAGATGAGAATGTCCTCACGGTCAAGAATTTGGGAGGAACGAAATGTCTCCAGGTTTGCTGGCAGCCCACAGCTGTACCAGGGGTGGCCTGTGCACGAGGAGCTGATGCCTGGCTGCCTGGCTCCCCTGGGCAGAGCTGCTGTGGGAGCTGAGAGCTGGACTTGGAGAAAGTCCTGGAGCGGTGGGGAGGTTCAGGCAGGCACTCCGGCACTGCTCGCTCGTTGTCGAAGTCTCCGCATTTCTTCCACGAGGGACAGTAAGGACCAATTCATTTGGAAACCCGCAGGAAGGCGGTACCTCGGTCGTAACTGTTGTGCACCTGCAGTGATGACGCGTTGGTGATGTGGATGCCGGCTGTGCCGAGAGCAGCCGGGCTGTCGGCAGCGGTGCTGGCAGGCCTGAGAGCTCCGGGTGGCACGAGGGCTGGTGGAGGAGCCGCGGCCGGGCAGCCGGGGACAGGGATGCTCCAGCCCAGCTTGGTGCAGAATGGGACACGGGGCTGTGCCGCCGGGATCCGGGGGCAGGTGCGTGCTGTGGGAGCTCCTCCGGCAGCAGTTGCTTGAGAACTGGGAAACTCCATCTTGCTTTGCCCCTGCCAAGACCCCCGAACAAAGTCCTTGCATTTCTCAGCCTCCCCCCGTGGCACCTCCCGCTGCCTGCATTGACCCTGCGGTTTTGAGTCAGTGTGAGCAGCAAGTCCTGCCTGTTGGCTGGAGAAGCTGGCTTTCACAGCTCATCCTTTATCTTTGCTGTAGAATCGCTCTGGGCTCTTCCTCAGAAATGGCCGAGTTTCTGCGATTCCTTTGTCTGCTGTATGCAATTAATGAAAATCTCTGGGTGAAAAGCTCTCTTGAATGAGACGTCCTATATAAATATGTTATTATCATTGCCAAAAACGATTTTGAAACCCTGCTTATCTCTATCTTGTTTTTCCTGGTTTGGTTCCTTTAGAAAAAGGCATAATAATAATAATAATGAATAGTGTGACGATACCATCTTTTTCTATTGCTTTAGTTTTCTAGATGTGTCAGTATTATCTTTCTCAGCAGTCATCATTGCACTGAGTGGATATAAACTCTTATTAGGAGGCTGCATTACAGCTTAAATTGCGCATAGCAATCACCTTGAATTTGCTTGTCTGTCCTTCAAGCAAATTCTAAGCCAGAAAACCATTAGTAATGCCTTAGTACTCCTGACGTACATCACCTTTACAAACAATTCACGAGTTAATAAATTAAATTCGTTCCAAGAAATAGTGTCCTGTGTTCTTGGAAATGAAATCAAATCCTGTCAGTTTACCATTTTCTAATTAAAACTGGACAAACACTCGGTTTATGATTTGGAGACAGCCAGTAAAGAAACAATATGCATTACTCATCTGCTCTTCACTTCTGAGACTAGTGTCAGCTGGAAGCCGCATATAAATATTCTGTGTTGTTCAATACACAAATGTCAATAGATGCATAGAGGAGGCGGCTCTTGATAAACAATCATTTATGAAAGACTTCTTAGAGAAGCTGTTACCAGTGGAAGAGAGTGGCCTCCCGTGTATTTGTTTTTGGTATGAGTTTCTACAAGTTGATGTGTACACTAGTCCTAATTAGCATGACTGCACATCAGCTCGAAGCTCTCTTGGTAGCTAATATCAGCAGTGCTACAACTAGCTGTGTAACTGAAGAAACTTGTGGCCGCCACTGTTGTACTACACTATTGGAATTACAAAGATGTTGCAGTCTCTTAGTAGAAGACACTGCAGGTTAGAAGACCAGGTATTTTGGATCTTAAAGCAGTAGGGCTAAAATCTATACAGAGCTTCAGGTGCAGTAACAATTTCTTGAAATAGACTGAGCGAAAACATTCTTTTTTAAATAAAAAAAAGAAGTTACAGATTTTTTTAAAAATCTAGATATAGATCTCTGCAGCACAGAAGGTGCCTGGCAAATGCTAAAGCAAAGACCAAAGGGCACTGGAGAGAAACATCCTTGTAAACTTTTTGCTACTCTTCCTCTCACCTTACCTGCAGCCATTAGGCACAGAGGACGTGCCATGGGGCACCCTGCCAGCTTCACCTACCTGCAGTGCCCAGCAGCAGCCGGCTCTTTGTTTTTCTTCTTTAGTTACATCTCTCAGCTTTTCTTAAAATCTGTAAGTCCTGTGGTTTATCTTTTATTGCTCACCAGAGGGAGATAACAAGAATAAAACCCTTTGTTCCAACAGTGATAAAAGCACGAGAGGGAGAGATGGCATCCTCCATCTTCCTTCAAATCAACAAAAGTCGGTCTGAGAATGCTGGGTGCGTGAGGCTGTGGATTAAGGGGGTGTGTTGAACCAATGTAGGGAGCGAACATGATGTCAGGACAGTTTGCTTCATCCTCCTGGCAAGGCAGCATCAAAAGATTTGCAGGAGAAAATTACTGTCTGCCATGATTCATATACCTTTTTATCCAGAACATCTACTTCTCAGTGGAAAAGGAAGCAGTGACAGATTGTTCAAGATCATGGGTAGCCAAAAGATCCTGACCCTGCCAACTGCGTACAGCATCTCCTATAAGCTTTGGGAGCACTTTGCAGGCAGCAGCTCTCCCAGGGTCCCAGCACTTCATTTTTGCAGGATGAGGTTACCCTGGGCAAGTTGGTGATGGCAGCCTTAGCAGCACGTGCCGGTGTGCTTTTTCCCACCATGGAGAATTCAAATAATCCCCTCAGCACTCTCTGCCCCATGGGGAGACCCATCTCCTGCCTGAGGACTGTTCTAGGCTCATGAGACAATGCAGACCATGCGTTAAAGGGTGACCACTCCTGTTATAGACAGCACTCCGAGCACAAAAATCTCAACTTTTGCTAAATACAGCTTTTTCATAAAGAGATGTTTAATGTACAGAAATCAAAGTGAGTGTGGAACCCTTGGTCGTCCAGATAATTAGACTGAAGTTCCTTCTCAAGAAAAGTATTTTTCCCTCTACTCAAAAAATGAAGTGACTACATTATCCGATGTCATAGGCTATTTACACTTTAATTTCTCTACTTGAAGACATTCTTATAAAGGTCTGCCCTGACCACTGCTTTGGAGCTGAGGTGGCTGAGAGCAGCCTATATGGTGATTAGAGCACAGAAAGGAGGCAGGGTTCGCATCCTCTTCATCAAGGAGACATCTGACATGAAGTCTCCCCCATCTTAGCTTGGGACACTTATTACCTGAGCATTGTTACCACCAGCACTAACAATCTTGTGAACCCACGCTGTCATTTCCCACGCTTTTCAATGGTCCTAAAACAAGCCCTCAGACAAAACATTTTCTTTGTTACAGAATAAAATAAATGCAAACCCCTGAAAATACTTATTTTATCTCAGTATCCCTTCTTCTTAGGTTTTTGGTGGGACTTTTTTTCGGTCGAGCCATAAGAGAAGAAAGGATATTGGCACAATGCTGATGTATACTATCAGGCAGCAGATTCAAAGCTCAGGGTTTTATTAACGTGAGAGTGGGGGAATGGAGCTCACTGGTAGCCCCCCTCCAGGTAGCAGGGCTCCCCCTCAGTGAGACTCTTTGGCAATACATTCCACTGAATGCCAGGCATATTGGTTAATGTGGATCTTGCTACAAAGGGTGATTTTTGTTCCCTGAAAAAGAAGTCATGCATTTTCCTTACTCAGAGTCTATGCACATTCTTTTCCACATAATTTCAAAATACACACTCTTTTCAAAACCATTGTCAAAAGCATAAAGAAACAGATTTATTTTTCCTTAAATATAGCATATCTTATTTTTCTTATGATCTTACTTTGCAGTGCCTTTCTACAGATAATGCTGTACATGGTACAGTATATGTTGGCAGTATTATTGAAAAGCCAAATGCAGAGGAAGAAAAAATATGAGGTTTATCTCATTATCTTTAGGAGCCTCCAGATAAAATTGTAAATGGCTGTTTTCATAAAGCTCTCCAGTTCTCACCTCCCAGTATTAATTAAAGCTTTGTATAAATTCGCACATCTTGTCACAAGCACAGAGAAAGTATGGGAAAGTTAAAAATGCAAGCTTTGCTGACATGCATGTGACCTTTTAATTTTGCATATTTTTGCTATCTTTGTTTCGAACATGAATTTTGAACAAGAATGTTGCAATGGAAGTTAGTGCTGTCCTATTAAGAGAGCTCTTTTATATGTGCGTGTGTATATATATATATACACAGGTGTGTGTATTACCGTACTAGCCCTAGCAGTACCTGCACCTGGAACAAAATTCACACACAGAGCTGAGCTACTACAAACACACAGAGACATTCAGCCTCCTCCCAAAAGCCTTGCAATACAATTTAAAATCAGTTGCAAGTGTGAGGAATAACAATCATTGGGAGGAATGAGGGGAGAGGACAGGATATCTCAGATAGCACTGTGATACAGAAGCCATTGTAGATTTAGCTTTAAGCCCTTCTTTTAATTTCCTATGCAGCGAGCACCCGCCTGGGTGGGTATTTCTGGTGCCTCTGATATCAGAGAAAAGCAGGAGCCTGCTCTGCTGGGAGCTGCACAGACAGGTTTGTTCAGTGGGACATTTCTCCCCTCTCAAGGCCACTTAGCGTTTCCAAAGTGGCCCGAGAAGAACTTGTCTTCCTGAGAGCCAGGCTGCCTTTTTAACTCAGGGCAGCGCCAGGTGTAATGGTTTCCTCATTATTTGAGGTCTCTCTCTCCCATCAGTCAGGGCTGCCTCTGAGTCAGGGAGCCGACGCGCTCTGCACTGCAAAACCTTGTGAGAGGCGAGGTGATGTTCTCATTAAAGTAACCGTGAATCCCTCGGGACCATCCCGGCCTTCAAGAAACTCAGTTTGTTGTTTGACCTGTTTTCTTAAGAGAGGCATCTGGAGAACATGGTTTGACATACGGTACCCACACTGACACACTGGGCAGAATCACGGGAACACGTCACTTATGAATCACTCTGTATTAACTCACCTACAGCTCTACAGAGAATACAACTGATAAAAAATTTCTTGAAATGTTACCTGACGTACTGCATAGCAAGTCAATTAATAATTAGTAATCCACTAATAACAAGCAATTTTTATAGTTGATAGAGTTCTGTGCTGAACTTAGATGAAAGGTTGTTTCAGGTGGCTATAGGGACTATAGATTTTATATGTGGATGTATGTGTTCGATTTCTCACTGCCCTGGATTTTGTATAAGCAAGTGCATATTGAAAAAATGCTGGAAGGCTCTGTCACATCAGACTGGTAGCGGATACACAGTTTGGACAGTTGCAGATGACCAGCTGGGTGGAGAATCAGACCCTCTTCTGTGAAGATGGTGGTGAAAGACCAGGCTCCAAAGCCTAACTTGGACAGTAAAAGACAGGAATATGTAGCAATTCATTAACTAATAGTGCATTTACTCTATATAGCATTTGCTACAGTGGCTTCTGAATGTGTCATTTTAGCAGTCATCTTTATTACCAAGTCTCAACAGATCATGCAAAAAAATGAATTGTGACTTGGCAGTCACAACATTAGTCTGCTGCACATTTAAACAGACTGTTGAAGGACAATTTTTTAACAGCTAAAATCCAAGCACCTGGCAAACAATGTTTTGCAAGGAGATTGGTTTATTTCGCTTGACAGTTTTATTAAACTTTAATCACCTTCTCAATGCGTTCATTGTCTAGTACCCGCTGTTCCTGTGGCCTAAATCAGGGGCTTCTAAAAAGATGAATACTTATTTTTCTGATTCTCAAGCACAGTGCAGTTCTACTGTCTTTCATTATTAACTGTAAACCAGAGACAGAAATTGGTGAGATAAAATGAGGCAATAAAACAAAATTAAAGTGCTGTCAACACTAGATTTGTCAGGAATTTAATGAGCTTTGCAATAAAGGATGCTGATTATAGGTAATATTTCACAATGCCATTCATCACTCAACAAAATAATATACTTTTAGGAGACAACTGTTACTGTGTTCCGAAATGATGGAGGTACTTACAGGCGAGATTGATGTGTGCTGTGAGCAGGTGCCATTGCCAGCCACTGTGCTCCAATTACAGGCTATGTGCATTGCACGAAGTCGAAGTTGTCTCTTACCCAGTGCTTGCATTACAGAAAGGTTAAATAACAGTAACAGAACACCCAGCCCAGCTCGAACTGTCTCCTGCTAGCCATTCCTGTGGTTTTACGCAGATCCCATGCTGCCCCCATTTCCCTCTGATCTCCGCATCTTCTCCAAGCTTCAGAAACGCAGGCGATGTGTGCTGCTGGGGCACGTTACGAGTCGGTAGCTGAAGGTGTATGATCGGGCTGCTGCCCTGTTTGGCTCCTGGGGATCCCCTGGCCCTGTTGACTGAACACCCATTAGCAGCCAGGCCTCATAGGGACAGCCTTTATGGCAAGCAGTATGCAAATTTCTGGCACAGGGAGCATAGGGAGACACTTAAATTGCCCCATCATTGCCCCTGGTGCCTGGGAAAATTGCCCTCCAGTTGTTTTCCAGGAAAGTGAAAAACCTGAAGAATTTACTGAAGAACTTAAAGGCAGATTTTCCAGCTGGGTCAGATCTTTCATTTACCTTCAATGTTTTTTTCTCAACTATAAATCTAGTTGTTTCCGTAGATTACTTTCACTTCCACTTGCGCAGATGAGAAAATGAGGTCAGTCAGATCTGCTAGGTGTCATCCTCGACTTGTTTGCATTGGTGTAACTTAAGGTAGTTGCTAAACCTGTAAAAACAAGAGAGGAATGAGGATCTATCAGCACAATGACTCACACCTGGTGGGTGTGCACAAGTAATACCAGAAGTCTCTTGCCTGATGGGGAATCTGCTTGGAAACTGATCCTTTGTGTCCACAAAGAGCCGTGTAGAAATGACAGTCTGAATAACGAAGCAGCTGACTTCAGTGCGGACACAGGTTCTTAGACGTCCAGAAGCTGGAAAGCATTTCAATTCCACATGCACCTTTATGCTACTTGTTCTTTTTGGCTGCCATCATACAAAAAAATATTCGTTGGCTTTCTTGTTAGCAGAGGTTGAGAAGATTACATCAAAGCTAATCAAAAAGGCAGTTTTAGAGCTGAAAGCTATGATATATCAGCCCAAGTCCTGAAAATCCTTATTGACCCTGGTAGTCTGACTCACACAACTGCTTCCTCCTTATCAGAGCCCTCTTCATCTGCAGGAGGACTACCAAAGAGTCTGAGAAAATCTGATCACATATTACCTGGAGCTGGCTCTGTACAGCTGTAAGGTTGAATATATTAGTATTTCTGAAGCTAAGAAAGAAATAATTTATATGCACTAAGATTTTAATTGATACCCCAATCAACAGTATTCAGTATTCCTCAAATATGTAGCCATTGCTGTATTTTAACCACATTTTGTCACTGATCCACGGGATATCACGACTTCAGGACATCAAGAATGTAGGCCTGAGCCTACGGACTATCATGTGAGGCTACGGCAGATTTTCTGGGTAATTTAATATGGACAGGGAAAAAAAAAGCAAACCCACAGTTAGCTGTGACCATTATCAATGGATTACCCCTTACTGTGCACACAGTACTGGACTTGGCATTGACATCGAGTTACTTAGCACTGAGTGGTCCAGGGCAAGCCAGGGAGTTCTAAATCTGGTGCATTTTCTGGTATCCTAGTAAACGTCAGCCAAGGTCTATATAGGATCATTTTGCTTTTTGATGCATGCCAAATCACTTTTGGATTTAGATTTGTAAAAGTGCTTTTCATTCCTTTCTGGGGTGCTCTGGAAGAGGCTGTGAGGGTTGTGAAAAAGGCTCACCAGCTCTTTAATAAAGTCCTGACCCAATAAATGCTGGAGTGAATAGAAAACCTCTTTTTGTCTCCAGTCATGGTTAGACGAAGCCACAAATCTCCTGGGATTTATTACAAAATCCCAAATGGTGCAGCCCAGTTCAACACCCAGTAGCCTGCAAGTTGACCACGATCAATAGCTGGGGAGTTTTTGGACTGTCGTTTCCCTTTGGATACTCATAGCGTGTGGACATGATCTTCTCTCTTTGGTCTTCCTCTTGTTTCGCAGAGACAAGATCCAAGCTCGGTGCCCACCGCCGCGCGTACAACGCAGGACACCTTCAGTTGAGCACCGGCGGCACCCATGCTGCTCGGGACCCAGGAGGGAACCCCCCACCAGCAGCCACGTTCCTTGGTAACTTCCTATTCTCAGACCACAGTTATTCAGGGCGTCGTGTCATTTGTTTCAGCCTGGTTTTATTGACTGGGTAAATAACTCTCTTGATTACAGCAGTTACAGTTTTCCCTGTGGTTATGTATGGCAACTTGCTGCTCACCCATCTTTAACTGCATTGTTAATTAGGAGGTCTACGTTTCCCTTCTTGTCAAAAGCAACCAAGCTCCCTGCCACTGGAATTCCTTCTCCTCCCTTCTCCCAGGGTGAGAGAACAGTGATCTTATGTGGTTACGCTTCAAGTCTTAAGTACACTTTTAATAAAATCTGTAATTAATACTCTGAGAGGGTGGTGGGGTTTTTTTCCTGTGGCTGAGCACATCTTGAGCACAATTTTTTAATGGCAGTAAACAAAAATAAAGAATACTTAATTGCACTCCCAGCACGACTTTGACATTTCTTGTAATGATGCAGTAGCCTTGGGTGGCTAAATGTGAATGTCTAAAAGAAGTCAGTATTGTATTTGTAAGAAGCAACCTGACTTCATTAACTAATCAAGTGTTAGAGGGAAAAATCTGCCCAAACACTGCCAAATCTTTGGCCGTGTTAAAATCCAGGGACACTGGACTTCCTGGGAACACAGGGCAAGCCATTAGTGCCCTTTTCCTAGGTTTTAGAAAAAAGCAGCCATAGTCTTTGACCTGTAAAAATGTATAAAGAGCATGAAAAGCTTGAACAGGCTCCAGCTGAAGCCAAAGACAAAACTAGACATGTCAATATAAGCAGAAATGAGCACAAAACATCCACACATGGAAAACTGGTAACAGTATTATTTCTAAATATGGAGTATATATTACTTATTGCCATCAGATATCACAGACTGAGAGTTTAGTTTTAGACTTTGAAAAAAATTAGACATTAATGTGCTTCTAGATACAAAATAATTACAAGAGATTGTGTTCATCTCACATAACTTGTTGAGATAGTCTCCATCTATAGCCAAAGGAGGGAGAAAGGCACCTCCTGAGGTTGACTAAGCTTTTCAGTCTTTAGGCCCCAGTTTAAAATGAGATGTGCCCTTCTCTTGCAAGGAAACAGAAATTTCAAATTTGTCTTCAAGGGAAGAGAAGTTTTCAGGCAAGGCATACTCCATTTTCCATATCTGGACTACAAGAAAATTTTCTCTGATTTATATGCCACTGATCACTATCACGACCAGAAATCTGGAATACAATGAGAATGCAGCACTTTCTGTCTTCGAACAATGTGCACATGAAAGCTGAAAAATCCTTGACTTAGTCTCAACACTACTTAGCAACAACTGAAAACATCAGTGTGTTATCCACATTCTTCTCATACTGAATCCAAAACATAGCACTATCCCAGCTACTAGGAAGAAAATTAACTCTATCCCAGCCAAAACCAGGACAGGCTGAGAGAGTTGGGACTGTTCAGCCTGGAGAAGAGAAGGCCCAGAGGGACCTTATCAATGTGTATAAATACGTGATGGGACGGAATGGAGAAGAGGACGCCAGGCTCTTCTCAGTGGTGCCCAGTGACAGGACAAGAGGCAACGGGCACAAACTGAGATCAATGCAAGAGTCGGGTATAAAGCTGTCAGCAGTGCACAACTGTCTGCTGGAAAAGGACCACCAGGAAAATTCTTAGTGGTCTTAAAGGGTATTATGCATTGCTGTCCAAAAATAAGATCTGAAACCCTAAAAAGCTGGTAAAAAGATAAAAATTCTCTGCTCTCTTGGTACTAAGCAAGTATGAAAAAATAAAAGAAAGTCTGAATACATATGCTAGACATTAAAAGGAAACCTAAATTCAGTATATGAAACAGGGTTCTGTAAGTACTGTCTCTGATAGTATATTCTATTTCGAGAAAGGCATTCATTTCTCACTGTCTTATCAGTACCACAGTGGTAGTCTGTAAGCTAGAGATAAACAGAAATTATTTTTTTCTGGCTAACACATGAATACTTAAAGGCCTGGGCTGTTTTACAGATAAGGACTCTTCTACAATGGCTCTAGTTCCTTCACCTCTCAGATGCCTATCTCTTTTCAGGAGGGTATCGGAGGCAAAGGTTTCCCTGGCTTTAGAGACAACCTGTGGGTGCTTATTAACTGCCTGAGAATAGGGGACAGTTGGCTTCTGGGGTGGAAAGTAGGGAATGATGGAAACCGGGAGACGGCAGCATCTGGAGGACAGAAGAACGTGACACCAACCTCTTGGCTGCCCAGACTAAAAAGGGAGGAAAGAGGTTGCGGTTCTCTTACTGTGTTTTCTGAGGAAAGAGCCGCTTCCAGTGTAGGGAATTAGGTAAATGTAAATACGCAGGTGAAAGCTTATGGGGTCATCTAGTCAGTGATGCTATAGCCCAAATATAGCTCTACAGGAACGAACTTTCAGATAAGAGTTGTTTTGATCTTAGAGGCCAAAAAGTCTGTTAGATCATCTCATTGGGCTTTCTACCTATTAGCATACCATAAAATTTTTCCCCAGTTACTCCAGTATACAGTCTGGTAGCACGTGTATTTTTTAGCTAATGGATATCTTAAGTAAAGGCATATGTTGAAAGACATCCTGTTTTCCCCTTTGGGTTTGCTGTAATGGATGATCAATCTCATTGTTACAGACATTTGCTTTATGTCTAATTGGAATCTGACTGTTTTCAGGTACCTGTCATTGCATCTTCTTATCTCAGTGACTGCTAGAATAAATGGGCTTTTCAGGCTTAGTATCTTCTTCCCATGGGAGTCCTGATGCAATCCTGTCATCTTTCAGTCTTCTGCTTAGTAAAATGTTGAGATACTTAAATCTCCTCCTGTAAGGCTTTTTTTTAATTTATTCTGTTCTGCATCCCTTGCTGCATTTTCAACATCTTTTTTACATGCAGACATTGGTTTTCTGTATTAAAATCACCATTCGTGTTTTCTACATTATAGAGTTCTTATTCTTCACCACATTGAATTTGGAAATTCAAACTCTGTGATCTCAAAGCTTCTTGGCTTTCCAAGATGTAGCCAAGATGAATGTTAGCAAGCCAAAGAGCACAGATGATTACATGAACAGAGCTTTTTGAATTTCAAACAATGTAAAATAGATGTGCTAAATTTTATACTCCTCTATTTTCCCCTTCTAATTACCCATCTCTACTGCTTACATACAGATGTGCTCTCTATTTAGTAATTGGATTGTCCTATTGTTTAGATTTCTTTATTCACACTGTTAGGATTTCTTTTATTCACACTAGACTTTTAATATCTCTCCCTCCCACAAGGTCATTTTTTTCCAGCTATGCGTTGCATTTTCATGAGAGGTATACACTTGCAATTACAGGTGCTCTATAAATCATCATCACTGTGAATCATGGACATAAATAAACATGGTTGATGAAAGACCTTTTACTGCTATCAGTTATAACATAAAACAGGTTACACAGACAAGCTGTGACCTGTGAGATCAGATTGGTATCTAGAGTTTTAATCTCTGTTCTTGGCTGTGGTAGAGAAAAATGGCTATCATTTATCACTAGCAAAGCATGCGGTAAGCAATAAGAATGTGTGAGCTCAACTACATTAAACGGTAGCCGCTGTGTATGTACATAAGCATTGCTGTACCATACATCTACTACAAACATTTATTAGCAATATGCTCTAATTATGGACACAGATTCATTATAAATGACTTGAAAGAGCAGAATTCAGATAATTGCAATGGGAAAGTGTAATTGCAATGAGCAAGCATCATTAACTAATTTACTCAGATAATCAAGGGCCAACTAAAATTACATTATAGAGAAACCACACAGTACTCCAATTAAAACTCATAAACCAAAGAAAAAAGGCAGAGGAACTCTCCAAGTAATGGAAGCGTTTGGCTACTTCTGTTTCTTCTTTCAGTACACCTTCTTGGCCACGAGGCTAATAATCCTGGTACAAATTTGTGATGAACACCGCATTGTTGCAAGCAGCCATATATTTGTATTTTTCTTTAGTTTGAAGACAGTGAGACTGCCATGCTCCAGGTGCGATCAGCACAGTACAGTCTATTTGCTTCACAGGTTATGAAATCCACGCTAATGGCCTGATATCTGAGGAGCTCATCTCAGTTTTGATGAATCTTATCACTGACTTCTAGGGGAAATAGGGGAAAGAGAGCCAGGGACATGAAACCACCGGGCAATGGCTCTGTTAAGCCATCTTCTGTCTAAGCACATATGTCTCCCTTTGGCCTTGCATGGTGGCATGAAGTCATGTACTTAATATGTAAGGCATAGAGTTCAGAGGAGAACCTTTCTTCCAGTGTAGATAAAACCATTGCCAGAGTCCAGCAATGCTGAATCTTGCATGCAGAGCGAACTGAAAAACAGCAGTTGCCTGTCCCGATTCATTCTGATAAATAGTTGTCGCTCTGATCATTCCCTCCAAAACCAAAACATGCATGGCTTTTGTTCAGAGATTGTTCATGCTTTCAACAGAGATTTTCAATTCAATTTGAAATAAATGCTTGTAATATAAAAAAGTTAAATTACTGAAAGATAAGATCTGAAAGTTTTGGTGTTTTATTTCTTTCTATTATTAGTCTAAAAGGAAATTCCATATCAAACTGCTATTCTATTAAGAAAACTATTAAAATGGCTTCAGAAAATTACAGTGACCAGTTCTGCTCACATCCTTTAGTTTAGCTGTAACAAAGTTTTACGGTATGAATTTTAGCATATGGAATGTCCCAGAGAAGTCACTATCCTGTCAACATCCATCATACAGTATTTACACTGGCGCTGCAGAACTCTGCTGAGCTGAGGCCTTCATGAATAGCCTTTGCCTTCACAACACTACAGATGTTGATCATTGCACCTACTTTTCAAAACAACAAAGATAAAAAACTATTTTCCAAGATTACTGTTGCTATAAATTTTGCCTTAATTTTTGTTACAGGTAGCTGATCTCCAACTAGTCATGCATAAAAACTCATCTGCTTTATATGCATGCAAGCCGTTCCATTTGAATTACTAACACGAACTAGTAGAACTGATAGCAACAAATAATAAATAACTGTTCTTTTAATGTCCAGACACTGCACTCTGAGAACTTGTCTGCGATTTGTAACCCGAGAAACAGAGCCCACGAGTCAGCTTCCATAGGATCATCAAGTCAAAACATGAATTCCTTTTGAAACTTTTCAACTGTCAGCTTCTGGGTAGAAATTAACAGCAGCAGGCAAAAACAGCTGAGTAACAGATGCTGTGAATATAGGGACAATAAATTAGGGGCCTGATTGATCGAGAAAAGATCTACTATACAACAAGGGCATTTTAGCATGCACTCCAGCAGTATCTGGCAGAAGGGCCTAGCACTGGAGCTAGACAGTTATTAAAAAGAGTGATTTGAACAATCTGGAAATGTCTATTTCTGCATTGTGCAGAACTGTTTCAAGGTTCTATCAAAGTTACGGGTGTTTTCCTGTGGTGTTCTGAAATGAAAAGCAGGGTTGAGATATTAATGTTCCGTGAAGGACATTCATTTAAAACATGCACAGTGCTACAGTACGCTATCAGCTGCTTTACGATACAGAGAAGCTCGTAAGGGAATAAAAGAAGGGCAGTGGAAATGTTTGGTTTTAAGCTTGGTATTTTCCCTACACATGCAGCACTAAAGGGTATAGTTTATATTCTGTGATTGTTTTGATACTGAAAAACCTCCTTTTCTTGTCCTTCTGGGAGAAATGGGAGTAACTGCAGTGGTGCTGGGCAACCTGCACAGTCACAAAGCTGGCAGGAGCAGCCCTGGACTGCCGTGGAGAAGCAACCCCAAAGCTGGAAATGTTTGGAGCCGTATTTGTCACCTGTCACACCACTTGATTCAGAAACATCTCTGGGGTCAGTTTAAGGCTATTCTGCCGATATCCTGTAGTGCAAGGCACTGGGGCTAGTGTACCTGATGATCCCAGTAAGAAAGGCACTCAGACTCCATGAGCTATTGCTTAAAATACCATTTTCTGGAGCTAACGCAAGAGAGAGAAGGAATACAGATAATCTTACGGCCCTTCAGGTGCTGGGAACCCCGAGCTGCGCAGCATCAGACAGACCTCTGCTCAGGGCATGTGGTCCAGATCCCACCCATGGAAAGGTTCACCGACATTTACGGTTTCGAGACCTCCTATAGAAAACACTGTATTCGTCATTCCTACTGTCAAACAACCCTGTGTTCAGATGAGAACTTGCTGCTCCGCTTTGAAGATAAAGACGAGGCCACACAGGCGGTGCAGTCGACAATCCCACCGAGTGGGAGCTGCCCGCGGGCTCCTCCGTTCCCGTCGCCCAGCCCAGTTCACGCTGCGGCCGAGAGACCGGAGCGCCCAGCGCAGGACTGAAGGAGAAGCCGTGCGTCCAGCGGCGTGGCGCGGCGCAGCACCCACCCGTGCCTGCTCAGGTTCTCTGTTACATGGATCGCTAACTCTTGGATGCACAAGAGTCTTCTGGTTGGGACCGTTACAACCCCAAAGGGGAAAATCTTGCACCTGCTTGAGGCTTTGGGCTTTGCTTCCCTGCTGTGGGCATCTGCTGGTGCTCTGTGCCAGCTTGGTAGTTTCCACCACTTCTTGAGGTGAGTTCTGCTCGCCGTCAGACACGAGACACGATGGCAAAGGCGGTGGGATTTGCAGGCAGGCTGTGCTCCAAGGGACGTAGGATACGTTGCTGCTTCCCTTCTTTCTTTACATAGGTGCCCTGGGACTCTCACAGATTATATCTGGTTTCTATAGCAAGTGGAGGAGGAGTATGTGCACGGCACAGGCAAATTTCACAGTCTTACCTTGCACAGCATTTGCCAAGAACACGGATTGTGCACTGTACCTCTGACAGTCAACATCTGGGGAACAGGAATCTCCTTCTGAGGGCTGTCCTGGGATCATCGCACTTCTTACAACAACCTCACATGGTCGTCTCTGGGCCGTTCTGCAGAATGGATTTTCAAGAACACTCTACTGACTGTCCTCCTACATTTATTGTTCTCCCTCATGCCCCTGGCTCCATATCTCTATGTAAGAATTACTCCACGCCCACTTTACATTTAATATATGTGCTAAATAGTGGCATGCAGTACAGTAAGAATCAGAAATTGTCTCATAGCACTCCATGTATCAAAATGGGCTGCTTGACTGATCCTGCCAGCAATATCAACCTTTTGCACTGATGGGTGATTTGGCTTGAGGAAAATCAGTCGGTTCACTTTCCAGATAAATCTCAGCTCTCAGATTTGGTAATCTGCTATGACACACGTAATGAGTAAGGGGTATTAGTTTAGGCCTCTGTTTAGGAAGAAAGCTTTCACTCTAAGCCTTGGAGTTAATTGGAGTCAGTATATTTATATATATTTTAATATATATTTATATATATTATTTTATATATATTTATATATTATAAAGTCAGTATATTTAAAAATACACAAAAGTTTGTATTACAGCAGAGCCCTAATATGCATAGAGAAAACCTAATTTTGCACAATGTAAAATTGTATGTGTGTGGCAGTTTGACTGTTTTCTTTTTTATAACTGAAGGGTTTAGTGCATGAAACCTAGTGGAACTTGCTTAATGGAGAACACTGGCAAAGTTACAAGAGCCAACTTAATCTCTAAATGATTCTGAAAGGCAAATATCAAGTATTTTCTAGAGATGCCTAAGGAATACTGATGCATTACAAATTAAAGTTATGTAGACATCATTCACAGAAGTGTCACAGAGGGGAAATGTAGATTTTAAAGTACATCAGGTATGCATAAGCAACAGTTTAAAGAATACATCCATTGGAAGAAGCTACCTTCTTTTATATTCTGTAAATTCCAAGTGAATATTACACAGAGTCAGCTGACGAGCATATATGTAGCCCTATTTAAATTATACCAATTAACACTAGATAATCAGTACAACCTGCACCATTAAGTTTAGATTAAGCGTTAGGAGAAAAGAAAAAAAAGAAATAGGTTATAAACATTCCAATATAGTTTCCATCTTCCAGGACTCAGAACATAGTCATTTTTCAAAAACTTTCCTGAAATATTTTAGAAAAGCAATTTAGTGTTTTGAAACTGTGATTTAAACACAGTGTTTCTTCCTTTTTATCTCTGCCCTCTTTTTTGCCTGTGAAAGCAACAGAATAAATTATACCTCTGGTTTTCTTCTGTTTTCTCCTGGACAAGTGTAACTTTGCAAAAGCTAAGGACATTTGGAAAAATTACGGAATGGCAAAAGGAGAAACACAATAAGATGAAAGGAAACCAGACGGCAGATATTATGAATTTGATTGCATCCTGACAACCTCTTTCAGTTATGGCCTCTTTTTGAGTTTCTGGAGGGTGCTCAACAAGCACAATTCTTACTCTCAGACCATTTCTTCCATGCCTAGGAATACAGGCTCAGAAAACCTCTGAGTATTAGGTTCTCTTATCTGTCAAAACAGGAGTCCACATGTCCACTGCCAATGGGGACTGGTCCCTGGCCGTGCTAACCTTTGGATTATGCTCACAAACTGTTGAAAAGCACAATCTGCCATGAGCCTGAACTGCAGCAGGGACCATGTCAGAGCTGTACTAACAACCATATGGTATAGATGACTGAACTTAAGGGTAGACTACATTTTCTGGCCCTTTTTAATGCACTATCATCAGCCAAGCAATGCAGACTGTGTCTGTGACTGCCTGCACTGCCAGCGACACATGATCCTGCCTGTTAGGTGGTTGGGTGCACAGAGCTTTTTCTCGTTGGGCTACAGAGTTGTCCAAACTTGCCATTCACTGTGGGCTTTCATGCAGAGGAATATTAGGTAAGCTTGGACTTGGGTTCTGGTTTGGGCCTGTGCTAAATATCCAGTACAGGTAGAGAAAGCCAAAGCGGTCTCTCTAATATATGGTGAGAGTTGGTGGCTCAACCAAGGCTGTGTCTTGGTCTTGTTTGTATGCCTTGGCCAACAATTCCTGAGCCCTGGACCCATGTCTTAATTGTTGGCCATTCTTCTGATTTTGGTAGTTCAGAAAAAACACTGAAACCCAAGATAAAATCTATGTATTCTTAAATAACTTGAAATTAATTTACTGGTATGATAATCAAAGCAAACTGCAGGCAGGGGACTATTCACAACCCTAGGAATCATAGCCATATGAAAGAAGAGAGCTCAGGTTCTCCACTGCTTTGCTGCTGTAAGACCATACAACAAGGTCCTCATGGGCCCTTGCAGATCACTGAGTCCAGGCACTGCTCTCGCTGTCAAGGAGATTTCATAATCCTTTTTAGAAACTTTCTGAACTCAGAGACTGCTCCCACAGCACATTTTCCAGGGTATTATGCAGCCGTGCATTAAATTTGCTATGCAGTGGAACCTTCAGGGTTGCTCTGCAATAAGCTGACCTCAGAAGAGTCTGTGCCACACACGGACCTGCTGGGTGATTGCTCGGTACACTGGTCTGAAAAAATTTCCCCAATATTGAATGTGACCTGGCCAAGGTCATAATAACTCTGTGTTTAACCTGCCTGAATGGGTTTTCCTATATGAATATTGTGTTGTAATTCAGTATGAGACTTAGAGAAATGAGGCTGGGAAGTTGCAAGTCTTAACGTTAACCGCTTCACATCTTATACTTACACATATTTGTAAGACAATGGATGTTTTATTACTAGTGAAGACACTACTTCCAGGGTGCAGGCCAAATAGCTATTTAGGCCAAGCTGAAAACCTGGGGATTAAAACACACAAGGGACCAAAACACACTTCAAAGGGTGAAGAGAGAAGGGGACAGCTGACGGGGTGGTCTGATTTTTGGATAGCAGGAGCTGCTGGGAGCTCCTGAAGCAGCTGTGTCCTTCTCAAGCTCATGAGAGGAAGAAATATGCAGGAAAAATATCTTAGGTCAAAATATGCTATGATTTCCTTTCAAAAGGCAGTTTTGCCCCTGTATGCTTACAACCAGAGCAGGAGTGAATCGTGGTTTCAAGCCACAGAGACAAAGGATGCTCCCTGTATGGGCGACGGGACCAAGATCCTGGGAGGGAGATGATGTGGTGGTGGTAGCTTGAAAACTCTGAATTGCATGAGAAAGGAAAAAAGGGAGTGTGCTTCGTCTCTCCTCCAGCTCCCAGGCACAGTGCCAAGCACCTGCATTTGTACAGACAACATTTCTCTCTTCTGTAAACAAATCTTGCAAAAAGATTGATATAGTAAAATACACTCTTCAAGTATTTCTGTTGGGAAATTTACAAATAAAATCCAGCTCTTCAATCTCTACAGAAGCCCTCTGTGCTGCTTCTGGGACGCCTGACGTTGGGGCAGAACTGGAGGCCAGGCAGAGTCACTGCCCATGCCCCAGATCATGACCTGAAGCCCGTGCAGAGCTCGCTCTGTAAAAGCTGGGGCTTACCAGTGGTCCACGGAGAGGAAAGCAGGAGCCTGTGCCTGCTCCCACGACACGGAAGAAGGGAAGTCCCTTGAACTGAAAAAGGTGCCAAATGTGGAAATTTCAACATTCAAAGCAAAAACTGCAAAAAGGAGAAAGAGCTCAGGAGCTCGGAAAGAGTCATGAGGCAGAGACGAGTCCTAACCAGCCCTTTAATCCTGTCTTTTCCAGAACCCCCGAGGAAGCACCCTCGCCAAGTCAGGAATCACTCTGACTTCTCTGTCTTCCGAGAAATCGTAAGTAAGACAGTAATTACTGCAAGAAGCCCTAAGGAGTCCACTCAGGAAGGCCCCGGTTTCCTCTCAAGCACTCACAGGAAAGCTCAGAAGTAAATGATTAATGGCCCAAAGCTTTATTTGATCTGCTGCTACAATTAGGTAGTGGCTGGCAAAGCTCACTGGCCTCCCTCAGGTACTAATCCATATTGGGCTGTTTCAAAGAGCTCCTGAGACACTGGAGCTTAGATAACCTCATTAAAAGCTATTTGAGAGGTGTTTCAGTTACATTGATGTACTATATGACTATCAAGGACATCCATATGCTGCTCATATATAAAAATATAAGTCATCTGTTGGGTAGCTGAGGTTCCTCAGTTATGTCTAAATGGTGTGCGGATATGATGGGTATTTGGATATAAAGATAAAGGGTATTTTGGATATATTCACTGACTGAAGACAAATTTAGTAAGTAACTTCCATCCATGTATTTGGCTAGGAGTGACACGTGATTTCTGTATGAAGGCGAGTTACATGTTAGACCTGGAACTACCAAGTTCTGACATTCCTCGTGGCAAATGCCACATGGAGAGACTGAGCAGCTAGAAAAATAGGTTTGGGCAGAAGTAAGGTTATTCTTATAAGCTACAGGCAGTTTTCACAAACAGCATTTACCTATCTGAAAATACGTACTTGCATAATGTTTCATCTATCTCCGTATCACGCCCAGATTTTTTTTACTGAAAATAAAAAAATCCAGCTCTGGCACTGCCAAAGGAAGATCCCTTGCAAGAACAGCTGGTATTTTCAGTGTTGACAAAGAATAAGGTAACATTTTAAAAATTATGAAAAATTAAACAGCACTTCAAATTCAGGCATGGAGCGCTAGGTCTATAAAGACAAGGGATACCACCACCCCCACTGCCTTCCTGATGCTGGTACCGCAGTCTCATCATTTCTTTTGTGCTGGACCTACAGTTCATGGAGCTGTCTAGAAACCCAGCTGAGACAAGTGACCCCGCCGCTAACAGCGCTGTGCCGGTGTTGTGGCTGCGTTACTTTGCAGGTGGACTAGGTCCATGGTTTGTCTCACAACCGCACAAATCCTTGCGGCAGCAGCAGTGAGCGGCTGGGAGCAGGCCAGACCACGCTGAATGGAAACGGGCATGCAACCGGGGCGTCAGGGACATAAACATCTTTGGGGATCTGAGCCCTAGAACCATCGCCTCATTGATGTCCCGAGGGAATGAGTTTCCAAAGTCATTCCCTCATTTTTTATATTTTAACCTTTTGCTCCTGAATATATGACCTCCATTCTTCTCAGATGAGATTTTGAAACTGGCAACCCATACAGATTTACGGTCAGAAGAGTAGTGCCAGCCACTTAAAATACAATTAGAGCCTGAAATAAGAGTCCTGATACTCCTGAATTAGAAAAAACATTGCTGAATTGTAATTTGAAGTGAAAGCAAATTTTTTCTTTGAGGGAAAAATCCAATTTTTTCTTCCTTTATTGCTAAGAATAATGAGACTGGGCTTTTTTTCACTCATAAAATATATACATTTCAAAAGCCTTTTGTTTAAACAATGTTATTAAAACTGAAATTTTTAATTAGCGTGTGGAATAGTCACACATTTAAATATGGTTTTGACTAACATCCACCTTCTTAGACTGCTACAGATTCTACATGTATCATAGCACAGGATTTTTTCCGTATTTTTTAGTAATGCCATCAAAACAACAGGATACAGAGTATTTAAAGTTCCACTTAAGCTGCTATTTCATTTCAAAGGCTGCCAGCTAGACTGATTTTTTCCAGAAATTAAAACTTTGCATGATAATATTTAAAGAACTGTCCCCAACTGAAGTCTTCCTTGTGCAAACCTGGGGTTTAGAGATGACGTGAAAGAAAGAGAAGAACAGGGAAGTACAGCGTAAACCTTCTGTCTACTGACCTGCATTTGCCCACACCTGTAGCTGTGACAGCTCCACTATGGTAACCGCCTGCTTACAACCTTGCTGCTGTGAGGACACGGAGCTCTTTCCGTCACAAAGGAAAAGTAGTGTTACGTGGCCAATGGATCAAACACAGGTAATGTTTTTCACCTTGAGATATTCCACTTACCTCCTATAGTAAATTCACTGGGGAGGTGGCGGGGGGTGGGGCTCAATTAAAAAATAGACATAAGAAAAGTGGGAAGAAAAAATACGGACCTTAATACAACCTGGATGACAAGAACTGCAAAACCCAGTTCTGGTATAAGACCCTGCTTGACGTATCCAAATTTTGGATCGTAGCCCCTACATTTCAATCACACTGGAGAGCATCTCAAGAAGTACCACAGCTGCCAAGGCACAGCCATTTTTGACAGCGGTTTCTTTAACTTGCTCTTGCAGATCTGCTAAAAGGGAAATCCCCAAATTTCCCATGCTGTCTATTCTGGGGCATGACAAGCCCACAAGCCTGATACCTGAGCTGAACCTCATGCTGAGGTTCAACCTGTTACACCGCTTGCTCTTTTGTCTTCACTACGGACTTTTAGAGGGCTTGTGCGCCACACAGGGTATATTTATTCTTGGTTGCTCATGCTGGAACAGCCATGAGCACGGTGGGTCACGCTCAGTCTGCGGTTCACTATAACCTCCTGACTCTTCTTCTCGGAGCTGCGACCTGCCCGGCTGTCCCTCCTCCTGCATTTCTGCAGCCAGCGGCTGCGTCTGACCTCGCACTTGCGCCGCAGGAGCATCCCGCTTTTCCAGAACGTTCTTCCAGTTTGCCAAGATCATTTTTTAAATCGAATCTTGTCCCCCAGCAGAGTCGCAGCCCTTCCCAGCACCGCGGGCGGTAGTGCCCACGGATTTAGTAAAGCGTGCTGGCCGTGCTCCTTGCTGCGGGAACCTTGGATGGCACCGGACAAGCGGCCGCCCAAGTCCTCTTGGCTCTGCGGCTCAGGCTCCATCCCAGCCCGGGTACCCCCGAGACCCTCCTCGTTCTCGTTTTCCCGTTACCAGAGCAGGAAGCCAAACCCTTCGACCCCAGCGAAGCCGCCGACTCCCTCTGCCGCACCTCCTCGCCTTCTACCGCGGCCGGTCGCAAGGGGCGGCCGGGGCCGGGTCTGCCGGCCGGGCCCCCCC
>NW_010972787.1:8743755-8744072 GCF_000737465.1 Haliaeetus leucocephalus
GGCTTGCCCGAGGCGTAACCGGGCGTTTGGGGTGGTTGGTTTGGTTTTTCCCCCAACTTTATTTTGTTGATTTTTATTTTTTTTTTCCTTTTTCTCCGAAAGGTACCGACGTCTGGGCGATGCGCCGCACCGGTGAGAAGAGCCGGGCGGGCCGGCGGGAGCCCTGCCCCGCCGCCCCCCGCAGCGGCGGGCGGGCCGTGCTGGGGGTGCTGGCGGAGAACGGGCAGCGCCGGCCCGGCAGCCAGGTGAGCCCCCGGGGAGGGGAGGGGAGGGGAGGGCGGCCGGTCGGGTCTCCTCTCCTCTCCCCGCCGCGGGGG